>NC_056749.1:370081172-370228672 GCF_019279795.1 Protopterus annectens
ACTGTAATAATGTTCTTCCTAACAGTGCATGCATTGTATTAGCATAGCAAACTCAAACAAAATGCACGCACATGTATATTCAGACACCAATGCACACATAAACACACACTATACCATTCCTGCACATGCATTCAGATCCGTGCAACCACAAACAATCCCCTACACACTCAAACTAATGGAAATGCTCACTCAGTTGCATGGATGGTAGCACACAAACAACTGAATTTCCTACAGACAGACAGACACACACACACACACACACACACACACACACACACACACACACACACACACACACACACACACACACACCTCTGTACCATAACTACTCCCATCTGACAGAATGGCTAGTGTCAAAAGACAGCATTCAATTATTCTTCCTAGAGAGAAAGAAAGCTCGGTCTGTAGCTATAAGTATTTACAGGGTAGAGCAGACTGTTAATTAGCATTAGCCATGCCTCTGTACTGTGGAATTATCATGCAGCGTCCAAACTCTTCATGCTATGGCCACTGCCATGGGAAAACCATAGTGAGACAGCAGTCTCTGAATCTGAAAGACTCAGTGAGATGCAGAAATCTCTGGGATTAAGACTTCCTCTTATCCATTAAGTCTTTCTGAATCCAGGGAATGTGATCTAAAGCTAAATAATGCAATCTGCGTACAGGCTATATATAGCAGTTCTTATTGTATTCAGCTATATATGTGCATATAAGCATATTCTGTCTTTTTAAATCTGTTTTTGACAGATATGCAAACTGAAACATACAGTGATGACTGCACAAATTGTATGAGGGTACAAAACTAATACTAACATTTGCAATAAATTTAGTCACGGAAATAATGTAACAGGCTCTATGTTACAGATAAAGTAGTATGTTCAGTCATGACGGTCTGCCTCTCACCTAGATATCTCATTCTTCCAATGTGTTTGTTACTGACCCTATAGAAAATGCCCATAGCATGAGTTAACTTCTTACTTATAACATTTCACACTCCCCAGTAGACAAAATCATGTCTCATAGTCAGTGTCATCAGTGTGAATGAACATGATGTTTTATGCTCATCCTACATTACTGCTGTGGTTCTGCAATTTCACAGCAAGTTAATAATCCCTAAATAACTTTCAAAATACCATTTTAACTAAGTCTGTATCATCTCTCTTGCTTACCTGCTGGGAAATTTGAAAAGTTACACGTTTTCAGAAGGCACTGGGTGCTTTGCACTAAATGTAATCAGCAGGATTGCAGTACAGGCCATCTACATGTCAAGCAGTGCGTCATTCTGTGTCATGGAGTCATGTTTACCATGAACTGCTGTTATGATGCACAACACATTTGTAGATGAAGGTGCATCAGTGTTGGACACAGTAATGTCCTGAGCCATATATGGTTGTATTTGCACAGCTTAATAAACAGCCATGCCAAATTAATGCTCACAAGTAGACATATGTGCTACAGTTAGCTTAAAGATACAGTGCATGTATGTATGTACCAGATGCCATGATTATTACCTGATAATACAAATATGCATATTCATACAAGAGTGACTGAATCACGTGTCAAAGCACTGTCATATGATGGAGGTAATATGTGCTCAGAAAGCTGTGTAGAAGTACTAATACAGATTTGCTATCCTGTACAGTGGAGTGATACCCACTGAAGATTGCAGGAATTCAACACACACAGCTAGTGAGTACAGGGTCAAGTACAGAAACAGACCATGTGGTTTGCCACCACAATAAAATGTGTCATGCATACCGCTGTAGACTGAGTTCATTTAGCATGGTTTTTTGTTTTTGTTCTTTTTTTTTCATGTACTGTCACAGTGGACTTTGGATTCCAATGGGTGTTAGACAAATTCATAGAAGATAACAATGTTGCAAGCTTCAGGGAGCAATGTCTCGTATACTTGATCAAAGCTGACAAACACACGGGACATGGCAACATATATGATGACATTTACATGGATGTGAATAGGGTGGAAGGTGAATACTGTACTGCACATGTGTAGCAGGATGTAGAGGAAGCATGTAACAGACATGAGGGACCAGGTGAAGCAGACACTCATCTTACTTAATAAATAAAGTGCAGGGTAATAAAACCTAACTAGGACCCAAGCAACCCATGTTAAATTAGCAGTTTGGATACTGGAAAGACTGGGTCAGGTAGGACAGGAGTGAACATCCACCAACCAGCATAAATGCTCTGGAGGAAGGGAATTGGTCTGGCCTGTTATACTGCTGTTCTCTAGTGAACTGTGAGGAAATGGCCAGAGCAGCTATTAAGCTGTGGTTGATATGTGCTACATATAAGCCAGGAAGGCATGCCTATACAGTGAGAGGCATACATGAGACCTTCTTTAAATATTAGCATATGGAAGCCACCAACCACCACAGAGAAGGTTAGACTAGATAAGGACCAAATTTCTGGAACTAATGGTCTATTTCTGATGTCCAAGTCTTGCTTCCAAAAGGAATAAATGGGCCCATTGGCTCTTTCCCTAACAGTGGAGAAAACGGACCATAGAATGTATGTGGTTATGGAATTTATGGGTTAGTTGTCACTCTAAGGAGGAAAAAAATGTGTCAGTTTAATAGAAGAAATGGACTTTATACTAGTTATCGATTGGGTCCCCAAAAAAAGTCAGTAAACCCTATAAATTTACCCTATTCAACCACAGCCTAAGCACAAGCTTCATTCCAGCAGAGTGAAGAACTGCCATTGTCATCCCCTTGCACAAAGGTGTTGCCACTACTGACTCCAAAAACTATCACCCCATTAGCTTGACAAGTCTGATCTGCAAAGCCATGGAGTGTATTATTATGGATCTCATAAACAAGGACACAGGCAATCTCTAAGCACTTGACACCTCCCAGTTGTGATTCATCAAGGGCAGATCTTATCTGTTGAACCTGGTTGACTTCTTTGAGACTATCACCAAGGCCCTGGATGAGGGAAAGTCAGTGCATACAGCTTACCTTGTCCTGGCCAAAGCCTTTGACACAATCGCCCCACTCAGGCATCATTGAAAAGCTAAAACAACTTGGTGTAAATCCCTATTTCATCAGGTGGATGGCCAAATGGCTTACTGACAGGACCCTCAAAGTCAAAACAGGTGCCTCCATCTCAGATAGCAGACCTGTCACTAGTGGAGTTCCCCAGGGATCTGTCCTGGGACCCCTACTGTTTGGAATCAAATTCTCAGAGGTCGAGGCAGAGACAAAAGGCCTGTGGATGACCAAGTTAGCAGGCAACTGTATGTTGGGTGCTGTCACTGACTCCACAAATGACGTTAACATACTGCAAGAGGGTCTAACAGCAACTAATGACTGGTGCCAAAGTCATGGCCTCAAGCTAAATGCAAAAAATGTATCATCATACCACTTGGCAAAAACATGTCTCCTACTGACTACCACATCAATAGCACAACCTGTGGTGAGAGACCTGGGCACTCAGGTTAACAGCCTCACATTCAACCATCACATAGTGGCAGTGGTCAGAAAAGTCTTTCATTTGGTTCATCTCATAGGTAAAGGGATTACATCCAGAAAAAAGGAGGTTATTACCTCTCTATACTCCTCCCTCATTAGACCAATATTGGAGTATAACGCCCCAGTTGGTATGTACATCTCCAAAATCTACACCAACTGGAAAGGCCACTGAAATACCTCACAAAGAGAATCCATGGCATCCAACACCTGTCCTATGCAGACAGGCTCAAATCACTCACTGTATTTGGCATTGTACAGATTGCTCAGGGGTAATGTGTGTCTCACTTACAAGGCAATCTCAGACCCTACCCTACTAGAAATGCTCCATATCCATAAGTCTAACTCCTCACACATTACCAACGCAAAAGGCCTGAAGCTTACATATGACATCAACAAAACCTGCTGGAGAGACAGGTTTGTCTCCCAAAGGCTGCCCTGTCTCTGGAAGAGGCATCCCATTACATGTCAAACAGAGCACCTTGTTGACCATCTTCAAGTGCAACCTTCATGACTGGATGAGAAACCACAAATTTGTCCCACGTGTTCCACCTATGTCCCACAAGGACAGGGGCAACAGGTGCTGACTAAGGTTTCCTTTTGCGGATAAACTCTGCGCTATTCTTGTAAGGGTGCCGGGGCCATTAACCTAGTAACTTCCTATGATCCTATGTAAAAACGTATTTAAGGAAATAAAATATATAATAACTTAATTATACTGTTGTATGTCAGAAAGATATTAATAAAAAAAATATTCAAGTTATAAGCATGATAAATGTGGTAGAAATTGTGTTTTCCTCTTGCTAAAACACCTGAATATTACTTTTTTATGTCTAAATATCAAATATTGGAGCATTACTTTTAGCAAATTTCTTTTTGTCATTTGCAAAAATAAGATCAAAAACAGAATGTGAAATTTCATGAGCAACGCATCTGCCAGTTTGGTGGCCTTGACCGCCTCACTTCATTTCTGTTACTTACACTTACAATTCATAGGTTGGTACTAGGCTATCGGCCCTAGGGCCTATACAAGCCTAGTCATAATAATTCCCTGTTAAAGAAATACATTTGTTTTAAGTAGTTTGTATGCTTAGAAATTTGACACAGGTTCATAGATTAGTACTAAGTTAACTGCCCTTGTAAGCCATTTTAAGTCTAGCCAATTATCCCTTGTGAGACTCAAACCCTGTACCTTGTGTTTGATAGGCAAGCACCTTAACCATTAGGCTGCCCTCCCAACCCCTCATTTACATGATACAGCTTAAAACAAGTTACACACATTTGTGTACCCCTAATTTGTTTTACTTCACAAAACTTGTGATGCTGCTAGAGTTTCTTTGGGTATGAATCCCTACCATGACAAACCTACCCTTCATAGCATCACATTTTCTAATTCAATTTAAATAAAAGAATGAAAGGTTTTAAACTACAATTAAACAAAAGACTCAAATGAACATAGGAAACGGGTATCGTCCATACAGTTGGAGTCATAAGAATAGTCCTTGATGACCGTGATGTGACATTCAAAAAAATCCAGAATGCTCCTAAAATTTTTTATTAACGTTTTTCTAAACATGTAGATACAGTACGTAGTTGATAGCTATTTCAGGTTCAGTCCAGCAGAATATAAAAATAAACTGACACATAGCAATACACTAACTGAATAAGCATTACTAAGCCAATGCATAGTGTAGTCTAAATTAAATGTCATATACACATTATATCAATTCACATCTTTAACAAAAACAAATCATTTCATTCTGTATAATATTCCTTAAGTTGTAAATCTTATGTTTGACACCAGATTAAATCTCATGATCATAAGGCATCTGGGTATGAGCAATGGCTGTAAACATCTTCATTACATGTAATGACATTTAATGAATGGAATCTACAGGCTCTTACCACACTTGTGTGTCTACCTGCCTGAGATAACATGCATCCAGCCTCAGAGTATAAACAGGATAACAAGAAGGATGCTTTATGCTGGTCAAATGATTTATAAAAATCAGTGCAAACCAAGATTATATATTCCCCATTCTGAAGGAGGTATGGGCCTCCTCGAAATTGATAACATGTGTAGATCTGCGATAGTGGGACTGCACACATATCTGCTGACATCACAAGACCCAAATGTAGTGAAAGTTTTGAACCATGAAAAGAACAAGTCTAAAATTACTTCCCTGCTTAGTTTGGCAGAAGCATATCAGCATCAAGCAGGAATGGAAATCAAACCAAAAGTAGATAAAAGTCAGGTAGCAACTGAATGTGCCAAAAAACAAAATAAAGAATATAAGGTGAAGGAGCAGATGAGAAGGCTTGAATTGTGGAAAATGCATAAATATAGTTGCAAATATAGGACACTCTTGGAACAACCTCGTGTTGTTCAGGATCGAATGCAGGAATGGTTAAGGAGGGGTGAATTTAAATCAAAAGACAAAAGGTTAATACTGGCAGCTCAAGATAGTGGATTATGTACATGCTGGTTTACAAAGTCCATTGAACATGTGACAGAAACAGGCAAATGTAGTTTTTGTAAAACAGAAATGGAAACATTCGCACATCTTGTTGCTGGTTGTGATGTACCAATGGCAGAAGGATATTATACTAAAAGGCATAATAACGTGGCAAGACTGTTGCATTGGGGATTGTGCAAGCATTATAATACTGAAGTAGCTGAAAAGTACTGGAAACATGAGACACAAAGCATCATAGAAAATGATGAAGTTTATATCACATGGGATAATTCATTACCAACAGTTCAAAAATAGATGCAAGAAAACCAGATATAGTAGTCCAAGAAAAGAAGCATTGATTATTGAAATTGCTACACCCAGTGACTACAGTTTCTTGAATACAGAGAGACACAAAGTCATAAATTACCAGGATTTGCAGCCAGAAATGAGGGCAATGTGGAAGAAAGATACCCAGACAGTTCCAGTAGTAGTATGAGCAATGGGTCCTATAAAAAATAATTTACAATCATACTTAGATATGTTACCGATACATGTAACTCTGTACGAATTGCAGAAGTCATTTCTGGCACATTGCAGCTGTTGTGACAAGCCTTTCTGGCTAACATGAAAGATTGAAACAATATTAATTTCATGAACTTTAATCACACTTTGACTAATGAATGGGGTCCATTTCCATCATGGTATTACAAACCCAAAAGATTTGAAGAAATTAAAAAAGATATAAACATCTTGGAATTAGACACACATTTATTTGCGTTCCAGCAAACTGGCCCCTTCATATGGAAAATATGTGTACACATGGGTTATGTCGAAAATGTCCTCCACTGACACATTAACTATCACTTGATACCTCTACAAAGCCTGATCTTGATTATCAAGGAACTCATCATATCATTATTTTGTTGATGGCATTTCAGAAGGAGATAACAGGAAGAATAACAAATTCATAAAAGAAAGTAACTGTCATGTATGTGTTTTAGTACATCAGACATTTTCTGTTAGGGTAGTTTGTGGGTTTAAACTAAAGGAAGTAGGTCCTGTGCCAACTTGGTCACTGTAATTGCTCTCACGTCTGCTCTTACAAACTCTGTCAGCTCTGCATTTATACAAACAAGCAATAATGCCTGACAGGATGTGTGTTAATGTGTAATTAATGCCTGCCCAGGAGTGTTGTGACGCCTGACGCTGCCTTTACACCCCTGGAAGGGCATTAATAATGCATTAACACATATCCTGGAGTACATTATTGTGCTTAGAGAATGGGGTCTCTGTAAAATTGATATGCATGCATACACTCACGCAAACAAACACATACATACCTTTTTTATTTTTCTTCTTTTTCACATTTTATACTCGCTAAACAGCAAAAGCGCTGTTTAGCTAGTGTAAAATAATGGTGGCCATTTCGTTTTCTGTGTCTGAGCTTCATGGCAGCTTGATATACTGCCATGAAAGGGTTAACTCATTTTTGGCGGGCATTACTTGTACATTAATACCCTGCTGGAGAACGCTCGTTCTCCAATCGGGGTAGTGATGTACAGTAAGCCTATTCTCTAAATAGGATTAGACTGCTATACATATGTGAATATGAAAGGAAGATACACAGTAACAATTTAAAATGTTAGCAGAGACAGATATAGAGAGAATGCAGGCTTTATAAAAACATGGTGACATGATTCCATCTGCAAGTAATGTGAACTAGTAAAATATTTCCAGGACTTACTTTACAAAGTGCATAGTACTCTATCTGCAAGTAACTGTCAGCAAGCAAGAAACTTCACATGTACAGACAAATTTGGCCAGATTTTGGGCTTTGACATATTTGTACCAAGGAACCACAAAGTCATACCTAGCACAACTACTGTTGTAGAGGTATGAAACTTAAGTAGCAGGGTTTTCAAGGAGGTATAAATGTGGTACAAAATATATTTTCCTCATGTTATATTTTCAGCAGTTCATATGCTGTTCCTTGACCTGAGTTCCTTTACAGAGGCAATCAAAAGCAAAAAGATGACAGGGAACTTCCATGGGAGGCTTGTGTTTAATATTGTAAATCAATTATCTTGCTGTATAGACCAAAAAAAAAGAAGCCCAGAGCAGGGAATGAAAGGAAAAAATAGGGAATAAATGCTCAAAAATGACAGATGCCAGTATATAGTGTTATGAGTCCAAAACATGAAACCAGACACCTGACATAAGAGCAAGTGTCAGTAATCATAAAATAAAATAACTCCAAAATGTTGGATCTAACATAAATGAAATCTAAAGTAATATAATATACTGCTATACAAAATTACTGTAAAAAATAAAATGGAAGAAGCAAAATTATAAACAATAAAGTTAAATACTTCAATGAAAATTTTATTAAAGAGTTACTTCATTATCTATTGCACCTTTGCATTGTCAGGGGGTTCATATTTAAAAGCATTAAGCAATAACAAAGAAAAGTTAAAAACAGGTCTGATTTTCAATATTTAGAATACTACTCAGCACCCATACCTGAAACCAGTCAGACAGCAGTCAATTTTAAAACTGCAACATAGATTCAAAAGCTTTAATCTAGTCATATTCCAGGTGGCCCAAACAATCAATTTCAACTTCAGACAGTGATGACCTAACAGAAGGTAGAAATGTAGGAGCATTGATTTATTTATTTAGTCATTGATTGCCATTTGTTTACCAGAAAGGTCCGACTGGCCAGTACATTTTTATTAGAGAAACTGGGAGAAAAGCTCCATTGTACAGAAATCACGGGCATTGTTTGCTTTGTTTCATCATTTTCATTTGGTTTCCTTCAAGAGCAATAGTTCCATTATTCAAACATCTTTGGCATCAGTTGCCAACAGATATGATTAAAATTACGAGTTACATGGGTTGTATTATGATTAAAACTAAGAGTTTCAAGGGTTGTATTATGATTAGAATTAAGAGTTACATGGGTTGTATTATGATTAGAATTAAGAGTTACATGGGTTGTATTATGATTAAAACTAAGAGTTACAAGGGTTGTATTATGATTAGAATTAAGAGTTACATGGGTTGTATTATGATTAAAACTAAGAGTTACAAGGGTTGTATTGTGATTAGAATTAAGAGTTACTTGGGTTGTATTATGATTAGAATTAAGAGTTACAAGGGTTGTATTATGATTAGAATTAAGAGTTACATGGGTTGTATTATGATTAAAACTAAGAGTTACAAGGGTTGTATTATGATTAGAATTAAGAGTTACATGGGTTGTATTATGATTAAAACTAAGAGTTACATGGGTTGTATTATGATTAAAATGAAGAGTTACATGGGTTGTATTATGATTAGAATTGAGTTACATGAGTTGTATTATGATTAGAATTAAGAGTTACAAGGGTTGTATTATGATTAAAATTAAGAGTTACATGGGTTGTATTATGATTAAAATTAAGAGTTACACGGGCTGTATTATGATTAGAACTGAGAGTTACACGGGTTGTATTGTGATTAGAATTAAGAGTTACTTGGGTTGTATTATGATTAGAATTGAAAGTTACATGGGTTGTGTTATGATTAGAATTAAAAGTTACATGCATTGTATTATGATTAAAACTGAGAGTTACATGTGTTTTATTATGATTAGAAATGAGAGTTACACGGGTTGTACTGTGATTAGAACTGAGAGTTACACGGGTTGTATTGTGATTAGAATTGAGAGTTACATGGATTGTATTGGGATTAGAATTGAAAGTTACATGGATTGTATTATGATTAGAATTGAAAGTTACATGCATTGTATTATGATTAAAATTGAGAGTTACATGTGTTTTATTATGATTAGAAATTAGAGTTACACGGGTTGTATTGTGATTAGAATTGAGAGTTACATGGGTTGTATTATGATTAGAAATGAGAGTTACACGGGTTGTATTGTGATTAGAATTGAGAGTTACATGGGTTGTATTATGATTAAAAATGAGAGTTACACGGGTTGTATTGTGATTAGAACTGAGAGTTACACGGGTTGTATCGTGATTAGAATTGAGAGTTACATGGGTTGTATTATGATTAGAAATGAGAGTTACACGGGTTGTATTGTGATTAGAAATGAGAGTTACATGGGTTGTATTGTGATTAGGATTGAGAGTTACATGGGTTGTACTGTGATTAGAAATGAGAGTTACACGAGTTGTATTGTGATTAGAATTGAGAGTTACATGGGTTGTATTATGATTAGAAATGAGAGTTACACGGGTTGTATTGTGATTAGAAATGAGAGTTACATGGGTTGTATTGTGATTAGAATTGAGAGTTACATGGGTTGTACTGTGATTAGAAATGAGAGTTACACGAGTTGTATTGTGATTAGAATTGAGAGTTACATGGGTTGTATTATGATTAGAAATGAGAGTTACACAGGTTGTATTGTGATTAGAACTGAGAGTTACACGGGTTGTATCATGATTAGAATTGAGAGTTACACGGGTTGTATTGTGATTAGAATTGAGAGTTACACGGGTTGTATATGAATATTTTTAACACAGGGAAGTATATGCAGTGCAAAATCTTCAGTATGCATAGATTGTCAGGTTTTACATAAGAACATTTTAATAAAATAAATACTTGTTCAAAATCCAAGACATAGGGAGGTAAGAAAGTTAAAGCAGCCCAAAGAAAGGAAGGCATTGAGGAGGCACAAGGAAGACAAAAGAGATAAGATAAGAGAGGAAGGTATAGTTGTGACAACAGCACATTATGTTTTCTGCAGCAAAGAGTCACGGCACAAATTCATATAGCTTTATTAGTTCCAGTTTAACTAAGGGTAATACTGGTGTTGAGACATTTATCATACAATAGAGTGAGGATTAGAAAAAAGTGGCTATGTTTTGTCTAGTAAAGTTGGTAAGGTAGTGCTTTACTCTATACAGACAACATAGCTTTTGGTGTGTCTTCCATATGGCTTGTTGAAGGCGGAGATCAAATTTTAGGTGATCATCTATAATCACTCCTAGTACTTTGGTGTGAGATAACAGTCCTGGGGGGGGGGGGTTGGGGAATAAAGAATAGTAGTTTTTTTCTTGTGGATTCAGAAGAAGTTGTGAGTTGTCAAGCCAAGCTAATATGGATGAGAAGGATTTCTGGGTGAGTGTTTGGAGCATGGATGGTGTCATAGCAGCACATATTACAGTGGGACCATTGGCATACTGTACTATGGTGGCTTCTTTGACTGCTGTGTTTAAGTTGTCATTAAATTAGTTAAAAGTAGTGTTCTTACTATGGAGCCTTATGTGACTCTGATGGATATAGGAAGGAAAAAGGAGAAACCACCTTTCCATTCACTACTTGGGACCTATTAGTGATGTACTAAAAGATAGTTAAGTGATGAGGGAGACAGCCCATAGGAAGAATTTAATGATTGACAGGGTCAAATGCCTCAGATAGATGCAGAAATAGGGCTGAGGTGAGAAGATCTGAATTTCTATTGTGATTTATTATATCTGTGGACCTTAGAAGGGCAGATGCTGTACTGTGATTGGGTCTGAAACCATGCTGTGAGAGAGAGAGAGAAGGTTATGAAAAGCAATATATGTAGAAAGTTGAGAGTGAATACATCTTTCCAAGATTTTGGATAATGGGTGAGAGAATGGGGGCTGCGCTATAGTTTGTGAGCTCAGTCGATGAAATACTATTATGAGGGGTATTATATAGTATTTTTCCATAAGGTGGGGACATATTTTTCTTCAATACAGCAGTTTATTAAAGTTGAGATAGGGTATGCAAGGCTATCTGCAGTGAGTTTAAGGTATTCAATATAAAATGCTTAGGAGCAGAGGTTGTTGTCTTAATGGTGAATAGGTAATTTTTAAATTTTGGATGCTGGTACTGGAGTGAGTGTGAAAGTCTGTTGTGGCTTTAATGATTGGAGAGGAATGGCTGGATTTGTAGTAGTTTTGTTTTATAGGAGAGAGGTTACTGTATTTTTAATATGCGAGTTAAACTGTGAAACAGTGCTTTGGGAGTTATTGGTTGGGGATGGGCTGGGCTGGGTTGGGTTGATTTTTTTAGGATTGCACAATGTATTTATTGATTTCCAGAAGATTTCTTGGGTGTTGCTAAAATAAGGTTTTTTTGTTCTGTTTTATGCAATGTTTGCTATGAATCCTTAATTGCCTATTTTGTTACAGGGATGCTTAAGATTTTGTTTGTAGCCATGACTTTCAGGCTTTATCTCTAATTTGCATGAGTTACTTTGTGTTTTTTTTTTTTTAGTTAACCAACTAACTCTTTTGGTTCTTAATGATGCAGGGTCTGCCAGAATACTTTGTAATATTGTTTTAAAAGTTTCTTCTACTTCATCAAGGGCAAGAGTTTTAAGTAGAGCCCAATGATCTGGAGCAGGCTGGAAGTAAAAGTTTCTTTATTGAAATTACTGAGGTTTCTGAATGGATTATAGTGATGAACCTTGTGGGGATGTTTGGGATGTCTGATTATGTAGTTTAGCTGGTGGTCGTTTAGGATATCAGGTAGGGTGACATTGGTAGGAACACTGTTTGGGGTGAAATACAGAATCCAATCTAGGATGGATTCTTAGATATGGCTTTGTTAATTCTAGTTTGAGCCCTGAAAAATTGAGAGAAGCCATATAGCTGAATTGAAATGATTGGGTTTTCTAGGGCTGTCTTTTCCCAGTCTATTTTAATGTCTACTAGCAAGATGGATTCCATTCTTATGGTGGCTGAGATCCAAAAGAAGAGCTCTAGGATGGGAATGTTATTACCAGGTGGTATCTATAGACCTATGATGGCTAGAGATCTGTGAGTGTTCAGTCTGAAGAGTGAGATGAGAAGTCCAGCATGTGAAAGTGGGTATAGTATCATGGTAAGTGGAGAGATCTAAACCATTTCTGTAGAAAATAGCACCTGCACCTGTTTTTTACTGGCTCTATCTAGTCTGAGTACAGTATAACCTGCTGTATCTTTGGTAACTGGATTTAACCAGATTTATGTGGCTATGAAGAGATCAGGGGAGTAAGGGGATATACAGGCATGAACAATTGTGATTTTGTTAGAGAGACTTCTTAGGTTACGCTAGTATTTTTTATAGCTAGTCTATTACTGTTTTGGTGTGTGTGTGTGTGTGTGTGTGTGTGTGTGTGTGTGTGTGTGTGTGTGTGTGTGTGTGTGTCGGCGGGGGGAATCCTGTCAAGTGTTCGAACTGTCAGTTGTTTGAACACTGCAATTACCAGCAAAATAGCTTGAAAATACATCTATCACATGTTGCCTGTATTTGCTTGTGCAAAATAATTTTTTAAATGTATTGTAATTGAAGTTTTGACAGTTTTGATAGTTTGACTACTTGAAATGCACACAGCCACACACACACACACACACACACACACACACACACATATATATATATATATATATATATATATATATATATATATATATATATATATCTATATACTGATATATTATGCAGAAATGTACACCACCACAGTATACCAGCATTTAAACAGTTGCATAGATGCAGCTGTATCCTGTAGAAACAAGTGCAGAGCAAACATCAGAAACAAGCCCATGGTTGAATCATAATATCAACAAACTTCATAATAAAAGGAAAAGAATTTTGAGTAAAAGTACAAATAGTAATTATCAGAATGTTAGAGCCCTTGTCACTGAATAAACAAACTTAGGAACTTAATAAAATCCACCAAAGCCAAGTTTGAGGTTAAAATAGCTAGACAAGCCAAAAATAAAATCACAAGGCATTTTTTAGTTATGTTTGTAATCTCAAAAGCACAAAACAACAATCCTCTGATTGTGAATGATGTTACTTACAAAGAGTCTGAAACTATAATGAACTTACTGGCCGATAAATTTACCCTAAGTTTACCCCTCTCTTCCCACCATCTGTCCCTCAAGATATACCTGAAGCGGTCTCACCTCCAGCTATCACAAAAGACCAAGTCCTAAACATGCTAGCAAAAGCTAAATATACTGCATCAGTGGGTCCTGACAATAACCCTAGATGCATGTTAAATGGCACGAAGCATGATTTAACCATACCCCCTAACACGCTGTTCAGTCTCAGCCACACCCCCAACACACTGTTCAGTCTCAGCATCCATCCAGGTTTTATTCCATGTTAAATGGCATGAAGCATGATTTAGCCACACCCCCTAACACACTGTTCAGTCTCAGCCTCCATCCAGGTTTTGTAACAAGTGTATAGAGAGCAGATACAGTCATTGCCCTGCATAAGGGAGAACTTTCCACAGACCCATAAGTCTGATGAGTCTATATTATAACATCAAAGTCTAAAAACATTGAATGTTATAATATCGACCCCATTTAATTGAAACACCATAAAATCGAACAGTCAGAATAGCGAATTTTTTCACAGGGAAAAAATTTGCTGTTCCGACAAACATGCACACAACTCAAGCACACCAAAATAAATAATCCACACACATACACTTCACGAAACCCTACACTAAACCAGACATACACCACTAGCTACCCACTTACCTTAACCCAACCCTAACCCTAAGGTCCCTAACTATTGCAGACTCACCTTACCCGCTCCATAACCCTAACTCACCTACCCCACCCTAACCCTCACGTCCACACAATCGCACATTTATCTGACCCCATGCCCTAACCCTGACTCACATAACCCGCCCCTAACCCTAAAGTTTCTCACTACCACACACTCACTTCACCTGTGCCCTAACCCTAAAGTCCCTAACTACCGCACACTCACCTTAACCCAGTCCGTTTGCTCACTTACCTTAACCCGGTCCGTAACCATCACACCACACTTACCTGAACCCAATCCATAACCTTCATTTGCTCACTTCCCTAAACCTGGTCCGTAACCATCGCACCACACTGCTGTAAATAGCGAAGACACGGACCAACAAAATCTTACCCTAGGTAAAGTTTTGCTGTACCGAGGCTTCACTATTCTCAGTTTTTGCACTAAAGGGTTCGATATTATAACATTCGAGGTTTTTGAACTTCGATGTTATAATATGGACCCAAGTCTGACCAGACTCATATACAAAGATATGGAACTATCATGGAATTAATCAGGACATAAAGAATCTTCAAACACTGGACCTGTCTCAGTTTGGATTCATTAAGGGCAGATCATGCTTACTCAGCCTGGTGGATTTTTTTGAAAAGGTCACCAAAGTAATGGCTGAAGGCAAAATGGAGTACTCCACACATCTCAATCTGGCCAAAGCATTTGACACCATCCCCACTGAGATGTAATATGAAAGCTAAATAAAGTGGGAATAAACCCTCGTGTCACTAGGATTTCCATTTGGCTCACAGGTAGGATGCAGATAATCAAAATATGGGAAGTTACCTCCACAAAGAGACCAGTAACCAGTGCAGTCCCCAAGGCATCTGTGCTGGGACCTTTTCTGTTTGGCATCTACTTATCTGAAGTAAAAGCCAACACCAAAGGGCTATTGTTGACTAGGATTGCAGATGGCTGCAAACTAGACTAGAAGCAGTCACTGAATCCCCAAATGATTTTACCATCCTGCAGGAAGGTTTGTCTGAAAAAAATAAACTGCTCAAATCATGGACTGAAATTAAATGACAAAAAATGCATTAGTGTTTCCTTTGGGAAGTCATCTACCCCAGGGAACTACCACACTGACAACACATCTATAAGGGTTGACCCAATTGTTTGGGATTTGGGAACTTATATTGACAGTGACCTAACTTTTGACCAACATGTGTCCATTGTTGTAAAGCAAAGTCCTTCTATATTGCACAGCTTGTAAACAAAGGGATTGTGTCTAGATCTAGGGATATCAGTGTCCCCATTTACTCAGCCCTAATTAGGCCAGTCATTGAATATAATGACCCCTTTGGCATGTATCAGTCCAGACACATGCAGCTGGAATATCCACAGAGATATCCTTCAGCCAGGAGATGAACAGTGGTGCTCTGGCTTGGGTTTAAAGAAGTACAGACCAGTGACTCTTCCTTTAAACTGTGACAAAATGAAGGCAGCTATCAGAGAAGGAGAGGGGACTAGTTATATATGACTGGAAAGAAGAGAAAAGGTGTCATCCTGGGTGGCATGTGTTCATACAACTGACCAGCTCCATCACTGTTGTGCACAACTGTGAAATATTAGATTTATCTGAAACTGTCCAGTATTGTCTACTTTCTTCTGTCTTTCCAGAAAATATATTGGATACCCTGCTAGATACCTTTTACTTGATATGAAATTTACAACATGGTTTAGAAATGTCAGCATTTTTCATTATGTCCAAAGTCTTCAGTAGATTTAGAATAACATGCAACCTTTATCCTGTAATTCATGGCTGATGATAAATTCTTTGTAGAAAGCCATAAAGTTCAATATCTTCTTTTCAGGAAAACCATATTGGTCATGATGCAGTAAGAGTTATTTCCATAGTTCTTGGATGCCTATGGATACAGTTATTATTTACAATATTTTAAACATTACATAATAATATTCATGTCATTATTTGTGTTAAAGTATGGTTAGTGTCTGTGAATATAAAATTACAAATGCATGTTTCTAGTTTTAAAGGATAGTGATGTAGTGAACTGTTTGAACAAGTTTATGATACCAGGCTTGCTTTAGTGTAAATACACACATGAAACCTTATAGATGTTATAGCAATTCAATGCTTCTTGCTTTTAATATTGCATCAGCATTGCATTCTTCTTTCATTTATGAAGTCTGAGTATTGCCTGCTTCAATTATGTCATCTTTATTTGTACCAGAACTGCAATGACAGACAGACATTTCAAGTATGTCTGGTATTTCATTAATATTTGAATAATTTTGTTTAAAATATCACCTTGGGCTTCATGCCCACTGAGTGGCGTGCAGCTACAGTTATCCCACTCCATAAGGTGGGCTCCACCTTTAATCCTGGGAACTACCATCCCATCAGTCTGATGAGCCTGATCTGCAAGGCCATGGAATGTATTATCATGGAACTTGTAAACAAAGCCATTGGCAACCTTCAAAGACAGGACCCCACCCAGTTTGGGTTCGTGAAGGGCCGATCGTGTCTCCTGAACCTGATTGACTTCTTCGAATCAGTCTCCAGAGCCGTGGACGAGGGTAAGGCAGTCCACACAGCCTATCTGGACCTCGACAAGGCCTTCAACACCATCCCTCACTCTGGAATCATAGATAAACTCACAAAGCTTAGCATAAATACCTATATCACTCGATGGGTTGCCAAGTGGCTTACTGACAGAACCCACACTGTAAAAGTAGCTGACTCCAAATCCAGCTCCAAACAAGTGACAAGTGGAGTACCTCAGGGTTCAGTCCAGGGACCGCTCTAGTTTGGCATCTACTTATCTGAAGTACAGTAGAACACTGAAGGACTCCGGCTAATAAAGTTCGCAGATGACTGCAAACTGGGAGCCATTATTGAATCCCCAAATGATGTGGATATTCTACAAAAGGGCCTTACAGAAACAGATGCTTGGTGCCAGAGCCATGGGCTCAAGCTCAATGCCAAGAAGTTTATAGTTATCCCCTTTGGGAAAAAACATGTACCCATGAATTATCACATAGGTGGCAATACACTAAACACCAAAAGTGTGATAAGAGACTTAGGAACACAGGTGGACAGTGGTCTCACCTTCAATAACCACATCGCCACAACAGTCAGGAAATCCTTCTATGTGGCACACCTCATCACTAAGGGCTTTTCATCCAGAAAAAAGGAGGTCATTGTCCCACTGTACTCATCCCTCATTAGAATCATCATAGAGTACAATGCCCCATTTGGTATGTACCTCATAAGACATCTGCAACAACTGGAAAGGCCACAGAAATACCTCACTGAAAGAATCACAGGCCTAAAGCAGATGCCCTATGCTGACCAACTAAGAAAAATGCCAGCTATACTCTGTCACATATCGTCTACTCAGAGGTGATCTCTGCTTAACATACAAGGCCATGTCAAACCCAGAGCTGTTGGACATGCTACACTTAAAGAAATCCCAATCCATAAGAGCTACACGGTTCAGGGACCTAAACCTTGTCATCACAATGAACAAAATATGCTGGAGGGATAGGCTCCTGACCCAGAGACTCCCCATACTCTGGAATAGACTGCCCACACATGTCAAGCAGAGCACCTCCTTGACCCTCTTCAAAAGGAACCTTGAAGACTGGATGGGAGATAGGAAATTTACCCCTTGGATCACGTCAGTCGCCCTGCTAGACAGGGGTCCAGGGAAGTAAATATTGTGGGAAGAAATAGCCAGGGAATTGTTATGGCAAGGCTTGTATAGGCCCTAGGGCCGATAGCCTAGTACCAGCCTATGAACCTATGGTACGTTTTGGGGTTACCCTTTTAATGTAGTTATAAAGTAAATGGCATATGTTAACTTAGTTACAAAATTTCAACTTCTTAGTATTTTTAGTCATTATTAACATTTTTAGATGCTATGTAACTTTTTATGATGCATACTGATTAGCAGATCTATTTCATCACTACATAGTGAATTTTTTGCTATATTATTTTAAACTTACAGCAGGTTGGCTATGTTTTCATGCTATGTTGCGTATGCATTCTTCAAATTGGAATATTTTAAATGCATTATTCAGCATCACGTAAGATGAATGCAAATTGTTCACCTATTATTTTTACACAACTCTCCCCATACATATTTAGAAAGAAATTATTTATATCTATGTAATCATTCATTGTGAATGTCTTCAGATTTCATATTATTATCAGTGTTGTTCTTACTTGCCACCATTTTAAATATAATCACACTTTGGGTTGATTTCTCCATTCATGATGCATCTCTCATATCTCAAAAATAATACAGATATTTTCTGCAGTTACCTTTACTAATTGCTTTACAAGACAGCATCAGTGCATTTGTACATCTCCATTATCACAATGGCACAAAACAGAACATCTAAAGGCACTGTAAGACTTGCTTCATGATTAGTGATAAGAATAGTTTTGTTCACCCCATTAATAAAAATGAATATATTTTTAAACTATATGTAGACTGCCACACAGAAAATGCAGTATATTTAGCGATGTGTCAATCATGCCCCAGTTACTATGTAGGGAAAACCAACTGTAAACTGAAAATTAGAATACAACATAATTTGTATAGTATTAGGCAGAAACATGAATGTAATGCTCTGTATGTGCATACTTCTAAGAATCCAACACACACCTTTAAATTTATGGTTATACAGGTTACTCATATGAGTAAAAGGTGGGGGGGACATAGTGAATTTCACTGAGTGTAATGAACTACACTGGATTATAAAGCTAGCAGCAAATCATCCACCAGGGTTGAATACAGGTATACCTTTAAGACCAGCCCTTAGGAAAAGAAGGGCAGTGAGATGATTGGTGGTTGCGTTTTTAAATGTATTTAAATAGACTTCATGAATACTGTTTCACTGTCTGATGAAGGGTTATCCCGAAAGCGCTCACAGTTTTATAACCATTTTACCTGTTTTTATGGAATAAAAGTTTGCACAGCCTGTTTGGACTCAACTGTATTCTTGGATTTACATTCTTTCATTGTGTCATCTTTTCTTCAAGTTATACAGCAGCCAACAACTATCCCTTATGGCATGCACACTTGGTCAGCTGGCATTCTGCCAAAGTTCATTTGTCATGTAATAGATGTTTATCTTTCTATAAATTAGGTTGTTCAAGCTTGGTCTGTATACCATATCTACATGCCATCTCTCATACTAATGAAGCACAGTAAAGGTAGATGCTAACAGGAGTGGCCTTAGGTCAACTGGTGCCCTAGGCAAAAGAGATCCACAGTGCAGCTCTCACCACCATCACCCAGTGCCCCCCATCCTATTCTATCTACATCAAATAAATACTGGAAAAGTGCCTCTGCAAGAGTGGCACCCTAGGCGGCTGCCTTGTTGGTCTATGCCTAAGGTCGACTATGGATGTTAATTCATGTTTTCTGGTCCTGAAACACTGGCTGGCATCTCATTCCACAGTAACTAAGAATAGTCCATGAATGGTCCTATGAAAATATTAGGGATGTGGTACAAAGTGCTGCTGGTATTTCCCAAACTTATAATGCTTGTTGTGCTACAAATTGCCCAATTAGCATCCAATAATTACTTTTCTAATTCTTTGATTGGCTTATTAACACTAGGCCAGCATTCAAAGCTGCAAACAAGGGGTTTTCATTTTTACATTCCAGTGGATAATGCTGAAGAAATTATCAGTCTAATTCCATATTAAATTGTAAAGATGACTCATCATTTTTGCAGCCTGCAAATGTCATTTGACCTGACTCATCACCTATTAACAACCCTTTACCGAAATCACATGTACTCTGGAAAATACAGGCTTATTTTTGTTTCTCCTTGACTTGAAGTTGTTTAACTAAGAACATACAATATACATCCAGTGCATCCATGCCACTGAGCTCTTTTGCCATCTTCTGTGGTAAATATGATGGTCTATTGACATCACTATGCTGCTTTATTCCTTTGAGTGTTGTATCATGAGAATGTGCATCTATAAAATGAGACTTACACTGAAAGCATCCATGAAAGATGCCAGCTGACTGTTTTTACTCTCAAAACTAACTTAAGGAATTCTCAATATGTTTGAGGATAATATTCATCTTTCATTAGACCTTATTAAACAAATGAAGTTTATCTACCAGTGTTAGGAGTGTGTGCAATGAAATGCCACCAGTTACAAATGATCATGCATCACATACCACCCTAGCAGGTAAGGAAGGTTCAGAAAGAAACACTGCATTCAGGTGATTCAAGATTATCAAGAGAATTGGTAGAAACTTGTGGTAGCAGTTTGAATGTGAGGTATATACTCATTTGTGATGTGTCTTGAGGCACAATCCTCATTCTTATCTTGAAGACTGCATAGTCTGTCTCTGTTGAACACATGCCCTTAGTAACAAAAATCCTCCTTATAAGCTTCTGTTTCTCTTAGCCATCACTTACTCAGTAGATTCTTAAAGTGGATTTAATCATATCTGTCTGTTTGTTAAGAATATCTTGAAGTATTTGCTCTTTTGTATTTTGCCAATACTCCTCAGATATATACCTCTTGTGTTGAAAAGATTCCTAATACCTTGAAGTATTTGCTCTTTTGCATTTTGCCCGTACCCCTCAGTTCTATAACTATTGTGATGAAAAGATTCCTAATACCTTGAAGTATTTGCTCTTTTGCATTTTTCCCGAACCCCTCAGATATATAACTCTTGTGTTGAAAAGATTCTTAATACCTTGAAGTATTTGCTCTTTTGCATTTTGCCCGTACCCCTCAGTTATATAACTATTGTGATGAAAAGATTCCTAATACCATGAAGTATTTGCTCTTTTGCATTTTGCCCATACCCCTCAGTTATATAACTATTGTGATGAAAAGATTCCTAATACCATGAAGTATTTGCTCTTTTGCATTTTGCCCATACCCCTCAGACATATAACTATTGTGATGAAAAGATTCTACGGGCAGTTTACTAGTCTATAGTACTTATGATGATGCTTCCTTTTTTGTCTGCAAATATATTTTGGCAATGTCAGTGTTTGAAAAGTATTACTTCCCCATGAGGCATGCAGAAATGTCCTCAGACAGTGTTTGTAGGTTCTAAAATGTATTTAGCAGCACTTGCTAGAATAACATAATCTGTTTTATATGAAAGCCATTTATTTGAGCCTGATCACTTGAACAGGGTGAATTTACATACCTCTCAACCTCTAAGTACAAGAAATCTGGAGTAAGCCAAAAATAATGGGGAAACAAAGGTCCAAAAAATAGGGACTTATTTTAAATATTGCTGTTATAAACTTAAAAAAGTTGGCTAGAATAACAGGTTTTGTGCTGACATGCATTTCTGAAAAATATGAAACCTGAAGCTCAGATGCATGCAATTATTTAGAGACTTCAATCCTCAATGATTTGTTAGAAAACCACAACCTTTATGCGGTACAGACTGAAAATAGGAGGCAAAAAATGGACATTCTACAAAAATCTGATAAGTAGAGAGGTATGGGCTGAAAAGCAAATAATGTATACAATTTCCAGTTTCAGTAATTCCAGATCTACAGAAAGACTGAGTGTAAACAGCAGTGAAGCATTAGAAAACGGGAGATATGTGCATTTTGTTTTAATTTAATACTGGCCTTCAGTCCTTTTTAAATCTTATTGCTTATTAGGCAAAATTTGATTCAGCTTTGGTATCATCTCTTGGCAGTATTAATTTGTATCACAATCATTCCCATTTTGTGATGGTGCATGTAGAATCTTAATACAATTCCAATTTGGTTTTCTGTGCCCCCTTTCTGACAAAATAAGCAGGCCCTCCTTTATTATGTACATGAACAATCACATCTCCAACTTACCTTCATAAACCATTCATTTCATTTTTTTTCTGGCAAAGGTCTCCTTTCATTTCCCTATATTGAAATCTTAGCTACTGCCTCACCACTTCTACAGCAACCAGTATGATTTCATGGTAACTTTCACACATATAAATCCAGGTGCATCACGTATATTTCATTTCAGATAAAGGCATCCTGTCCATGTTCTCTAGTATGACGTATTATCTGAGTTAGATCAATATATTTCTGCTCAAAGAATACTGTCCAAATGCAGCATTTAATTAGATTCCTGGACCTTGCTATAATGATTTGTGAACATGTATCTTCCCAGTTGGAATACTGCAATGTACTGTGCTATGGACAAGGTGGGATGGAGCTCAGTCACCATCAGTGGGTACAGAATTCCACTGCCAGGTACTGAGCTATGCAGCCTGTAATAGTCACATCAGCCCTGTGCTGTAGGAGCTGTATTGAATGCCAATGATACCTACTAAAACAAGTATTATTTTAAAATAGCAAAGTTACTGCTACTGAAACAATTCCTATTCTTAACACTTTCTACAAAGAAGGACTTGTCTACGTTCCAATACACAGGAAGTTATTAGTGAAGAAGTTTTGAAAAAATAGATTTGCATGTAATTATGTTATATAGAAGAAAAATCATGGCAGGGCTAGTCACCCGGTGGTATAAACCCTGCCTCTAGATGATTGTCACTGCTGAAGTAACACCTCAACCCCATGTGCAAAAATGGGAAAAGGGGGTTATGGATGGATGGATGGATGGATGGATGGATGGATAGATTCTCATGACTAAATTGCCTCTATGGGTGCAGCCCAGTTTCAGTGGAGTCCTAGGGAGAAAATCTTCAAAATTGCAGGTGTTTAGAAAACAGATGTGCATTAGACTAATTCCAGAAGCATGCAAAATTAATGTGTATACAGATGTGAAACATGACATTTTTATAGAACATACGGCATGTTTAACAGATCATATAAGTATTTGCAGTTGGCAAAAATATTGTGATTGATGATATGAGGAGGAGAGTGAACATAAAAAAGGGTTTGACTTGTTTAAGTCATGTGCTGAGTAAAGGGTGGCCTAATGGTTAAGGTGTTTGCCTTACAAAAACAAGGTGCAGGGTTTGAGTCTCACAAGGGATATTTGGCTAGGCTTGCAAGGGCAGTTAACCTAGTATTAATCTATGAACCTATGTAGATAAAAAATAAATTGCATGCTGAAATGAGATGGAAAAAGTATGCACTAGAATTTGTAAATCCTGAGGCCTGTTCACAAAATGCAAGTTGTGTGTGTTGAGTTTTATGTCAGATACCTAGTCAGGAGTAAGCAAATCTAAGTAAATTATAGAAAAGTGGGATTATTATGTTACATAGTGGTTCAGTGGCAGTTCTGATAGTGATACACCAGCCTGTTCAGAGCTTTCACCAATGATATCAGAGTACTGTACTGAAGCCATTTTTTTTACTTATACTCAAATGCCATCCTGTGTTCTGTAAAACATACATTCTTTCTTATTTGCTTTGCACATCTTTTGTTTTAGACCTCTGTACCAACTTATGTCCTCAGCTGTATTTTAAGATGGCAACAGAGTATTTCTAAATTCTGTTCATACTGCATTCAATAATCTATAATGCTTGTGTTGTTTATTATATTCTGATCTTATATGTATTGTTGCAAATGCTGTTGTAATCAGGTAATTGTGAGAACAGTTTAAAGGTTAACTCAGTGCACAGTTAAACAAACAAATACTGGAATCTAGGTTTCACTTAGGAAGCTCATATGCAGAGTACAGGAAAAACGGGGTGGAGGGATTAAATGGAATATAAAAGAATAAGTGAAATTCGAGCTTGGAATGTCACAGTCCATATCCCCTGGTTGCTGTATGTTTTCCAGGAATATCTGTGTAAATTTCTTAGTGTATTTTAGATGATGCCACAGTCTCCTTGGGTAAAAAGTTAAATACATCAAAATTACAGGGAAAAGACTGCCTCCATAACTATGAGACACAGTATAGAACAAAATGTGTTGCAACAACCTAATCTATGCATGCTGTATTATTTATTTAAATTCAAAACTAATGCTGTTTGAGATGAAAACATTGTTCATAAAAATTGCAAAGGGCTGTAGATTTGTAATTGTATTTAGTTAGCAGCAGACAACCTGTTTTGGTTCTAGATGAATATATTACTTATGTTTGTGAATATGACTACAGCAAGACATAGTAAATACAAATAGTATTTATGTTGTTTATTTTATTTATTTGTCCTTTGGTAATTACAAACGTCTGACTGAGCCAATAGTGCATTTTCGGTGGAGGCCTAGGGAGAAAACCCCACAACACATTAAATATTTCATAACGGGTGAATGAGTAATCTTATACGAGGGGAGGAAAGCCCCTGGACAAATTGCATATTTAAGAATGAGTTGAGGACAAAGGCTTTACAAACATACATAAATATATTTTAAAATAGCTATAAACAAGAGAAGAAAAGTTCCACAGCAGATAAAACAGCTTAAAATAGATTGGGGTGTATCTTATATACAGGTGATAAGAGCCACCACAACAGATTGAAATGCATTTACCAAATATTGCTAGGACAGATTCTGATCAAGAATACAATATGTGCTGCAAGTAGCAAGACACTTTACAGAAGTGAATATGCAATATATGTTCTGACAACTAAAACAGGAGGGTTTGGATTAAATGTGAAGAAATGACACACAGTAAGTAATGAAGTGACCTCCACTGGCCAGTAATTGTAGAGTAGATATCTTCATTTAAAATTTCCAGAGAATGATGCTTTCTACTACTGGACCATATTTAAACATGTGTTGGTTAATCAGTAAATTATCCTGTCTTCCCAGAAGCTGCCTTGCTGGCATTTCCCCATGTTGGTGTTCTGTATAAAAAGTGTTATAAATGGAGCACACTTACATGTATGCAGAGCCACAGGTTTTTGGCAGTACAGTGTTCCTCTCGGAGTCAGCAACTTGGCTTACACATGCATGCACTTGCCGTCAGCTAGATATAAACTGCCTTCATTCTTCCTGTCCAGGAAAGAAGATTTCTTCTCGATTGTTCAGTTATTGCCCCTTTATTTTAACCGCTGGGTATTGTAGGACCACGCGAGTACTTCTACTACTGAAGGACATGCTGTCTTTTTTTCTTGATGCATTTGTGTCTTTTGGGGTAGATTTTAAGCAATTTTCATAGCCGCTTGTTCTATGCATCATTCAATACTTTGTTTAAAAATATCTTGTTATATGTTTCTTGAAGCTTCTTCTCACTAAAGCATTACAATCTAGAGGAAATTGGCTCCAACAAGGATTTTGGATAGGATCTTCAAAATCTATTATACAGTAAGCTCAAATTGTTTGTTTACTAAAAACCAACAATTTTATACAAGCAATAACACCTGGCTCATAGTTTGGTTTAATGCACTCCATGACAAATGTCCAGAGTAGAAATTATAGCCAGTCTTTGGGCTGGCTAAGGTGACCATGCAGCATTACTGCACAGCAGTATCATAAGCTGGCCTGGAATTGTTTTGTTAAGTATGCTTATTGCTAAAACCTTTCCCTTCTCTACTATGGTCTATGCATCAGAGATAACTGATGTGCGTATTCTGTGGTCATGCTGAATTAGCAGTATGAGCAGTGCAGCATTTTCTACACAGAGCAGATTTTCAGTGGTTATCTAAAATAATCATATGCATGAGCACATGCATGGGAGCAGCCAAGGGTAAAAAAATAAATAAACCATCCAAGCACATGCTGCTAGCCATTTTAATCTAGCTAGCACTTAATTGGACCTATATGTTTGTGAATCGGTAGCATCAAAGATTTATTTGCATGGATGATTTTGCATACTTACATTATGGCCATATAAAGAATGTGGATTAAATGCCATTAAAACCATACTTGCTAGCAAATGCATTTTAGTCTGTGTTGAGCGCACTTATAACCTAGCAACTAATTATACCTGTAATGGTGGTCCTACTGTTCTAAATGTGAATGTACTGTGATTATATAAATACTTTCAACATTCATAAAATGTTCTTTCTTAGTAGGCAAGGCATATTTCTGAGACCGCTTATAAGTTATATGGTAAACAGAATTTGAAGTGTTTTAACCCTGAAACTGGTATTACTGGTGGTATACTGTTTCAGCATGGCATAAAAGACTTTTTCTCCAGGAAAGATAGTAATCTTTCTCCTTTACTGACCATGATCTTGAATTAATTATGTATTAAAAAGTAAAAACCTACAAATTAAACAGGTTATTTTGTTAAACAGCAATGCTAATTGACATCTATGTTGACATGTGTCACGTGTTTCAAATGTAAGGAATCAGGCAGTGCACACCTCTTTATAAGCAGGTAACATGGTTGTAAAAGCTGTGTCTTGTGCATTTAAGAAAAAATACACACTGTACACTTTTACCTCTGTCCCACTTCAAAAGCAGTAAAGGATATGCAATCACATGTTTACATGCACGCGCACACACATACACACATACGCACGCACACACACACACACACTTATGTCTTGTATTATTTACATAGGCAAAAACACACCCTGTACACTTTAACCCTGTCCCACTTCAAGTACAAGAATGGATATGTTATTATACAAACACACACACACACACATATATATATATATATATATATATATATATATACACACACACACACATACACACAAACACACACACATGCATGCAAGCACACACACACACACACACACACACACACATATATATATATATATATATATATATATATATATATATATATACACTCCTTGTGAATGCTGTATATTGTTTGCTGAGGCAAAAAACACATGCTGTGCATTTTTACCCATGTCCCACTTCAAATGAAGTATTGGATATGTTGTTTTATAAACACACACACACACACACACACACACACACACACACACACACACACACACACACACACACACACATACACACACACACACACACGCGTTAGTTATGAATGGAGAGACTCAATCATAATTCTTTTTAGCACATGGAGCTATTACAGAAAACATAGTATAGGAGTACAAAGTGATTTAAATCTCTGAAAAATACAAAACAGAGTGCTGCCACACACAGTGTCCAGGTCCTCAAACTAACATCTATAAAAAATATTAAACACTTCTGCCTGAATTTCTTTTTCCATGTGGCAGCGTATTTCCTGGCACTGTTCTTTGGGTGAATGCTGTATATGTTCCAGCATGAGATTAGTAAAAAACACCTCTGAAAGCCTTACTTAAAAAACCTTTGCACTTCTTTGTCATCAGAGGAATACATAACAAGGTTGCCTTTGTATTGATTTCAGAGCACAGACAGCACTTCTGACACAGTGTTGTGCTATTACTTTGCTGTGTATTTTCACAAATTCATCTGGAAACATTCATACCAGGCAATCTATACATCGATTATCAGTCAGTCGGCTGTGACAAACCCTTACACTCCATATCTGTTTGGCTTCACTCAAATAATACTGCCACCAACTAGGCATAATTAAAACACAAACAGGGAGGCTTTGCTTGACTAGAGCCTTGCCACTGCTACCAAGAAAATAACTTCCTCTGGGACACTGCCCAACACCTTAAGCAATCACCTCGAAACATTTCCATAACACAACAGACTCACATCCACAAGTAGTATCAGTATAAGGTTGTAAGAAACCTGTCAATTCCAGGTAGAAATCTTTGCACATACTCAAACTTTTTAACTACAATAAACACACTTCTTCTGGATGAAGCTATTTTTTTTCTTGCCCTTAACTCACATTCTGTGCTTAGAAACAGAGAGATCTATTTACCTCTGCTACATGCTTATCTAGAAAATGTAAATCACTCAGGAAGTAAAGAGATAAAACTTGGAACGAGTGGTCTATTAATAAATCTCAATTTTTTCTAATCCACTACAAGCATCTTAGAAACCGAGTGGCACATAAAACTCAACAAGAAGACATACTAGACTTTACTTCAAAATTTCCATAAACAAAACTCTAAATATGTCAGGGCATCAATGATCAACCATCTGAATCCTGGACAATCTAACCAACACACCCCATAACTTCAAACCAGATTGACAACCTCTCTCTTTAGGCAATATAATAATCACTTTAACCAGTTTTCCTCATTTAAAAAAAAACTCCAATAATTCCTCCATTCGAGTTCCTTGACAGCTTAAAGATTTCCACAACCTGCTCAACTTTGAACTTGTTCTGACCTACACTATAAAAAAAATCACTTCAAAAACTTAAGCTAACAACTATGGCACCAGTTAACCTGCCTTCCAAGTACCTAAAATAGGTGCTAATGCTGTAGTATACCCTGTTACTATTCTTATTAACCAGTCTATGTCTAAACTATAATTAATAATCTCTATATCTCCACTAAACACTACACCAAACAGGCCAGTGGAGTCCAATATGCATATGACTCCACACATTTGCTCAGTCAAAAAGTTTATCAATCTCCAACAGCAAACACAAGAGTAATTCTCAGCTTTTAAAACCTGGTTAGAAAATATACAGCTACTCCTAAACCCTAAAAAAACAAAGTTGATAATATTTACTCCAAAACACTTCAGCCACTAAAACTCCATACTAAGGATAACCTCAACCATAATAAAAACAGAACTCCAATAAAATTACTTTGGTAGTAACTGACAATCCTATGACATTCGACCATCACATACAAGTCCCCTTCTAACTCAAGTAATCTCCTATCTATCTGTCCCCATTCTAAATCTTCTCTTGCCATACCTATCTCTCTCTTATTCCCTTTAATGGTCACCTTCTCTGACTCTAGCATTTCTCATTTCCTAAAATGACTTGCTTCTCTTACTATAACAATACCTGATCTCCTGTTATCTTCATTCCAAGGTGTCCTTCTACATTCAATCTCCTCGTGATAAAACTACAACTGTAAATAGCTGTAATATAAAAAGGCCATTTGTAGATACTTACTTAAAAATGTCAATAGCATATACTGAACAAATGTTGTCAGCTCTCTGAAACCATGCTGTATAGTATTGTTTTTGTACATCCTATCTTAACTTACTTCTCTCTAATGCTATAACTTACTCTTTTCTAAATTTAATTGCATTATTGTAAACTTTCTGTTATTGTGATGTCATGTACTATACTTTATTATATGTTATAAGTAGACATTTTCTTGGTAAAACACATAAATAAAATATTCATACTACCACCTCTGCATTATATTGTTATTTAGTTCTAGGTGACGTGGTTTGCTGCAATGTTCCATATCAGAATAATATATGCTGTTACACGATGTGCAGTCTGTCCAGTTAAATAATTCTGCATTGTATAACCTAACTGGAAAAAGCCGAAAGACACAAACAAACAGACATTACACGTGGCTAGGGCTACAATCACCTCCTTTAAAATGACATGACTTCATTCATTTTTTGCTGTGATTTCACAAATAATCCCGCCTTTACTGTCTGCTAAGAAGAATTATAATTGTAGTAAAATATGTTTCAAAATTCAGTGCAAATTGCTTATCTACATGAATAGAGGCCATATCTACAAAATGGGTTCCTATTACCTGATTGAAAGTTTAGGTTAGCGAATACCTAAACATCTATCTGGTAATAGCAAAAGCAAAAAAAACGCAAACAGCAATTTAACACAGGGAAAGAATTCCCTTGGCTGTTATGCGGATTTTGTCCCTTTCCCCACTGTAGAGTGATCTTGGAGATGGTATATTTAGTTGGGGGGTGGGGGGCACAGGTCCCCACTTCATTTTGGTTTAAATTTTTTATTTTTTTGAGGCCGATGGGATTCATTCCCTATGTTCACTGTTTTAATTTTTCGATATTACCAGTTCGATGATTAGGTATTTGCTAACCTAAATGTTCAATCAGGTAATATAAATGCCTACAAAACCTGGGCTTACAAAAATGGTGTGTTTTGTTCAGTGTACTACTCTAGGGAATAACCTTAACTAACTAAATAAATAAATGCAAATAGCACGACAATTACAAGCAAAAAATACTGAAATGTTGAAGAAATAATTACTACAATAAACAAATTTGAAGATAAGTTTTATGCAAAGAAAAACTGTCCTAGGATATACTTGAACATGGTATATCTCATCCAGGAACTCACCCCCTTGGATCACATCATCAGAAAAAGCAAAGTCTGCTGACTTAGCTTCTGCAGTGAGTATAATGCAGATGCATGTTACAATATGCAGCTGGACAATGCTTCTTAGTAACAGCACCACTCATGACAGCTTTGGCATAATGATATATTTTTATTTTTATTTATTTATTTAACATTTGTTTACTGGGAAAATCCAACTTGGAATGAAACAATTTTCAGCGGAAGTCCGGGGAGAAATGCTTCAGATGAATGTCTTTATACTGTGATGGAAAACGGACCACCCAGAGTAAACTCAAATGGACACAGGGAGGACATGCAGACTCCACACAGAGGGCACTCCAGCTGAGAATCGAACCAGAGAACCTCTTGCTGTGAGGCGACAATGCAAACTGCTGCACCACTGCACCGTCCAATATATGAAAGGGGTGTTGTATGTTTCAGGTGTTGCTGTATACATAAGGGCATCAGGAAGCACGATCCAAAACTCCTGGGCTGGGCAAATAGTAACTTCTGCACAATATGCACCTCCAAGTATAAAATGAGTGTACATCTTTTTATATATGTTAAAGATTATATTAGATCTGCATACATTAGTTTTTTTTCTATCTTTTTTTAATACCATATTTTGACAAAAAATAGCCCTTCCATCAAAAGTTATATCAATCTTTGAGTTTTAATATATACATGTATGTATTTATTTCTGTCTGGAATATAAATTTATGATTACTGTTACATTTATGCTGTTATCCAAGAACCGTCATTTGTTTTGTTGTACATGAACATACCAGAAATTTCTATATTATGAAGCATGTATTCATGAAATTAAGTGTTTTAAAAATGTTTTGTAGTTTTTTTTCACTATAAAGCACTTGATAAATGACATCCGCATTACACCTTTTGATCACAGAGAGTCATTTTGCAGCTGCTGTGCAGAGATTTTGCATTTGCTTAGTGAAATTATCTTTCATGAACGGATGGCACAATGTAATAGTTCAAAAAGCAGGAGGCCATAAATATATGGTGAAAATGAGTTCCCTTAATACTTACAATTTGGAAAATTACAAAGAAATATTTGTCAAATATCTGGCCACTCTAAAACTATAACCTAGAGGTCTAAGGATATTAGAAGGTAGCAAGCATTATCTTACAAGCCTGGAACTAATTCTCTCAGGCATCTTACATATTCTATGTGACTAAAACCCTTTTCAGCCATGACCTGACAACATCATGAACAAGGGTTTTATATATATATATATATATATATATATATATATATATATATATATATATATATATGTTGTTTGTTTTAACCTACATGTATTTGGTACATGGGAGGAAAATACAGTACCCTGAGGAAATCTATAAGGACACCTAAGTTCCACACAGACAGAAACCAGAGCTAGGATTGAGCTGGGGATCCTTTAGCTGTGAGGCAGATAGCTTACAAATCAGCCACCTAATTAAGCAGACAGTGCTTCCCAGTTACCCTGAAAACAGGAATATTTGGCTTGTGGGCATTACATGGTTTAAAAGAGAAAATAATAATAATAAAATCTGTAACGTAAGCTCATAGTGTTGACAGTACTTTCCCATCAGAAATGTGAGAGTCAAAACTGTAAGTCATTTAGCTTTTGGAATGAGTGATAACACTACAAGTATCCAAAAATCTTCACATTCTGTTTAATTCCATTAAATCTCTTTTGCAGGTGGAAGGTGCTCAATGTACCTGACCAATGTGTGGTCTATGCCCTGCATTCCTACTGTTCTGGTCCTCAGAATTTTACTAGACACCATTAGGCAGTTAGTAGTACTTGCGTGTTAAATTTAAAAAAATAGTAAATCAGCTTAGTATAAATTCAAATTCCTTCCAAAGGTGGAAAATTATTTTAGGATAGCAAAAATGAATTGGTACTGTCTTTATCAAGGTTACTTTGGATTTTAGTGCATTACTTGAGTTACTTCTTAAGGAGAGTATGTTTAGACCATTTTATTTTTTAAGTTGCATTTTAGTAGTAAAAAATATCAAACTGAAATGCTCAAAACATTAAAAGCTCTACTTTTATAACAATTTTCTGTGTATTAAAACAGTTTGGGTCTCTCTTCTTCCATCTTTCCTTTGCTAGTAATAATATTGCTATTTGTTAAAAAAAAGACTAAACACAGTTAGCATCAGAGGCTTCCACTATGATCTGGATCACTGTTACATAACACCTGACAAAAACAAGATGCCATCATTCTTTAAAGAAAAAGAGAGGCTTTCACATTATCAACAGACAAACTGTCGTACTCAAAACCATGGACAGCCTAGCTCTTCTCATGTGATTGAATATGAATTAAGAGGGTGCAATGATCATAGGATCAGTATTTAACAGCAATCTACTGTTTCTGCTAGACTGACTAAACCTTGCATGATATGATCTCAGACACAATAGCACTTAAATGACAGCTGGAGTACACGCATTCTCAAGTGACATGGAGTGAAGTGACTTAATCAGCTAATGAGATACCAATTAAAGGCGTTTTTCCAGAGGGAAGTCACCTTCTGTACCCTGTCATACCTTTTTCACTTTATTATTTTCATACCAGGGTCTCTGTACCCTGAGAAAGAGTCTCACTGAAACAGGGATCAGTGCGAGGTAGTGGAATGCCTGTCTCATTCTTTCCCTAAGATACAGCTCCACAGTTCCTGTAAGTGTAAACATCAGACTCTTATGAAGCAAGCAACAAGGAGTGAACAAGTGCCAATTCAAGCTATTCTGATTATGCAGTTGTGACTGGAGCTCAGGCAATATGAACAAGTGACTGTGAGATATTTAATAGTATGTATCATTTGTTTTTAGTTCAGGTTTAATTTTTGGGCCCTGTTCAAGTTTTTTTTTCTGCAATACAACATGTCAGCTTTGCTTGCTTATTTTAAAATTCATGTGATTCAGTACAGTATGAAGGTTTGCTTCACCTTCAGCCTACAAACAGTGAACCACTTGAATTATCCACCTGCCGCACTGTATACTGATGCAGCTACACAGAAGCTGAGGCTTTCCATGTGTTTTGATGGTGGAGTTCATATAGATGCTTGGCTGTGTTTATTAGTACATCACGTGTGACTGTATCAATCTGTTAACATGGAATTGAACTGCTTAAATGTAAAGGTTAGGGCAAGTTCTATATTGCATGTATCACATTCAAAGACCTGACTCATGCCATATTGTATATGGTAAGAGTTACACTGAAAATAATGTGCTTCATTTCATGGTGCATTTGGAAGTGCTTAAAACCAGGCTAGACAACATTTCTTACTATTGAATATTGAAACATACCCAAACCAGAGAGACTGCGCTATAAATTCAAAACAATTTGAAGGCTTTACTGGAAAAGCTCACTCAGACTCAGCCATAGACAACTGCGAGGGAAAAGTTAGTTTGTTTTCCTTCTATTGCTTTCTTGTAATTTGTATTACTTCATTACCTTCTATTTTGTATACTGTGGTGCATTTTCATTACACTGTGTTTTACTTGCATTCTGTTTTCTATTGCATATTTGAGGTAGGAAAGAGACCAGAGCTTTGTCTTTTGTGAGTCGCACAGAAATTAGAACAGGTCAGTTAAGGTTAATTGTCTGTTAACTGTGGGAGGAGCTACAAACTAAAACTTGCATATAAGGGGTAAAATAAAACATTTCAAAACTTTACTCGAAAAGCTGACTCAGATTCTACCATAGACTGCTGTGAGGGAGAGGTTAAATTGCTTTTCTTATATTGCTTTCTTGTAACTTGTATTGCTTCATTACCTTCTTTGAATTTACATACTGTAGTATATTTTCATTACACTGTGTTTTAATTATATTCTGCTTTCAATTGAATACGGTAGACTCCCTCTTATCCGGCCGCTCTTTAACCGGCCATCAGATTTCTGCCATAGTCCTAGCAAAAGACAACAGAGAAGAGCAACGCTTCTGCTTCCTCTGGGCTAAATAATGACAGACATTTGAGTCTTAGACTTCATATTCATTAGAAAAATATATACTAGCACAAATCCTGTTATTCTAGCTGATTTATAACCTATATATATTATTTTGTTTTGTATGCTTTTTCTGATTAACCAGCCTAAGGTCCAGTCCCAGCAAGACTGGATAAGAGGAAGTCTACTGTATTTATACTAGGAAAGGCAATGTCTCTCTAGTTGCCTACCCCTTATGCTAATCTGACCACATACTTCCTTCTCTCTGCTCTTTAATTGGCTATTGTTTGTAAGTACAAAAATTATCATTTTGTGAAGTCACTTCCCTTATATAAATGTATTATTGGCCATCTAACTGCATTCCATAGAGCTATAGTACTAAGTCCCATCCACATCCGATCCATCTTGCTCTTTTAAAATTAGTAGCTTGCTAAAGCTTGACTTACTCCCTCTTTCATATCTAACTGCTTAATGCACACTGGAACTCTTAGGATATTAACCTATTTTTCCACCTTACCTTTTAAATTTGCAACATGTGGTCCAAGACCACCAATTATTTGAAGACTACTTTCTGCCTGTCAGTAGTCATCTCAGAATTAGTGCTTCTATTATGCTTCTGGCGAGAGAAGGAGCATAGGGACATTATTTCCTGAAGACTGTTGATCACTGGAAAGCTTAATAACTGCTTCATTGGTGCAAGTTTGGAATTTGTGTTTATATTTTGCTCCTTGTGAGAGAAGGAGCAGAGAGCATAGATTCGCATCACTGATTGGAAAGTGAGTGTCTGCATGGAACCTTCCTGATTAGCCTGGTTGCTATTAAAGGCATCTACCAGGAAAAGACTACAACAAGCCTACAGATCCCTGCCTCATCCAGGATAAGACTGTTGATTACCAGAAGAGCCTGCAGACTGATTCTCATCTTGGGATTTGGTGGTATTGTTTTGCTTTTAATGAGACAAGAAGCAAAGGGGCATTGTATCCCAGCAGCATGAAGCTGTGGTAAGGCTGGTAATAGTAGTAGCCAGGTGGTAATCAGTTAGGTGAATCCCTATTATTTATCATTCTTGACAAAAACTAATACTTTTTGTTCAGTAAGTGCTGCTTAATTAGCCAGCGTCTAATATACTACTTCATCCATAAATTATCAGGGTCTACTTTAGTAGTTCCCCCTCAAGTGTTTGGGAATGTCTTGTACAGATGCAAGCACCCTGAGTAAACATTGGCACCCTTAAAATTTCACCAATACCTAGTTGGAGACAGGGCAACTAGTTTCCTGTGAGAAGCACTGTCACCAGAGTTGCAAACCAGATACTGCTAACATTACTTCATATTCTCAACCACAAACATGTAATCAATATAAAAGGGCCTTTTGCTATGGATATGAATATTCCCACTATCTCTGTTACCAGCTTGGTGGATATAGACATCCTGAGGCAATGTACACAATGTCCTCATATTTACTGACAACAAGCTAATTCTCAAATAAAGTGATAAGGTATGCGAGAGATGTATTTACGTAATGTAAAGGAACCAAAGCTCTCACATAAAAGTACTCCTAATGGATTCCAATATGGTCGCTGACAAGTAGGCAGCATTAAGCTGGTGCTCCAAAATCCAAAAAGAAGTCTGCTACAAAGCCGCATCATCCTATATGTAACCCAACAATCCTGTACAACTCCTGCAACTACAACATTTAAGAAGCAAGAAAATAGCTTTATCTCATAATATAAAGCTAAACATAAACTTTTAAAAGACCTTTTAAGACAGCAGGGCACTTGAGACAGCGACCTCGTGACAAGGCCTCTTCAATCAACAGGGCCTGGAAAGAAAATTCAAAAAGTAAAAGAAAAAACAAAATGTCTAACACCCAGGATCAAAGTAAGGAAATAATGGAAATACTAAACCCAAGTTATCTACAATTGTGACTCCAGAAAAAGACACAGCGAGCAAGCGACAGAAAACTGCCATGGCACAACAAGACCCTACTAATGTATCTTTGAGATTAAAAAATGACAATACATAATCAGTTGAGGACATAAAAACAGCCTTGCAACCACTGCAAAATGATATATGTACTTTTACAGAAAAACTTAGCTCTGTTGGAACAAACATTAAACAAATTGCGGCTAGACTAACTTTAAATCAAACTAAGACAGAGGAAAACACGACAGAAATCAATGCTTTAAAGTCTAAAATAAAAACCAACAAACAGGTCATAAAAGAACTCCAGTTAAAAATTATCGATCTAGACGCAAGAAGTCAGAGAAACAACATAATTATAAGAGGGGTGCCTGAAGTTTTTGACCAAACTCAGCTGAATGCAATAATAAAAGAGATTGTGGACGCAACAGTTGAAAACAAATACATAGCAAAATAAATGACCATTGAACGACCACACAGATCTCTTCAGAAAACTCAGGATGAAATGACACCAATCAAATCTATGTAAAAATACTCAATGCAGCACACACCTCTATGATCCTAATGGCAGCCAAACAGAAAAGAAATTTAAAATGGAGAGGGCATAAAATAAGTATTACACAAGATCTCCCCCTTCTCATTAAGCAAGAATGTCAAGCATTAGAGCCCTTCTGTTCATACCTAATCAAAAAAAATATCCATTTTCAAATGTGGTACCCAGCAAAACTCTCTTTTAGTTATAAAGATCAAAAACACCTGGTACAAAATAAATCAGAGGCAAACATTTTTTTCATTAAAGCTTTTGGAGAATCGCCTGAGGAAAATAAATAACACAGAACAGTAACTGGCAAGCAAAAGCTATGGAACTAAAAATTCATGCTTTAAGGTAAGGCTATATAATCATTAAGAGTACGTACTGCATCTGCTAATTATGTTGCTTCCTGCAAACCTATTACAACAAGGCTGTTTTAAGCTGCAAAAGTAACTGATAACTCCTCTATTATTATTAAATGCAGACTGTCAATTACCCCCTGACAATAAACGACACATACTTGTAATCATACAACCATCTTTTTATCTCTAAATATATTGGTAACATTAATATTAAACCTGAAATTAAGAACTAACCTGCTCATGGAAAAAGAACTCCATAACTGTATATATTTATAAGCCCAAAACAACGCTGACAGTCATTAATATTGAAATCGAACAAAAGTACAACAATGCAAAATATGAATCACTAGGGTCATTTTAACTACAAAATGTATTTTACAAATTAAAATTCAAGAAACTAACCTTGTTTGCTGGTCCGGAGCGCTGTCTGAATGAACGGAAGATGGGAAGCAAGACAGTCTCAAACCAAGGCAGTGATGGGAGGTCAAAGGCAACTTCCTTAGGAGGTCAGGAGTCACAAAGCACTACTGGGAGCTGCAGGTACTACTATACGGTCTACAAATCAACCAGGTTTAACGGAATAGCAAAACCTGATAAAGAAAAATGACCTGTAAGGTAATAAACAAAAATTTTCTCAAAAGTTAATAAAGCAAATCTTCAATATTACAACACAAAAGACTTGAATAAGAAGTTCTAACAGTTTAAATGAATCTAAATTTGTTTTGTCATAACGAACATTATCATAATATACAACCTTCAAGTACTGCACAACAATGTGAACTGACAAAGCTAGCATGACTGTACTACTGGAATTTACCTGAAGGATAACACTGCCTTGTAGTTAACAAAGACTTTAAATGTGTTTTCTTTTGGCTTTTCCTGGTTAGGGGTTGCCACAGTGGAACTCTGGTCCACTAATGATTGGCAGTCGATTTTTTACGGTACTGAGGTGCCAGCCGACGCTCAACCTTCAACGAAGGCACATAACAAAGACTTTAAATAATACATTTTAATTACATTTTTTGACTGCAAGAAATGTTAGCAAAGTTTTATATGTTTAAATCAGTCTTTGAAACAGTTTTCAGTATAAGAAGTTACATTACATTTCAGCATGAAGTTTAAAGTCTATTTAAGTAAATGTTAGTTTGAATACATGCTGTTTTTCACTACTATAGTTGTATTAACAAGCAAGTTTAACAAATTTTAACATAACTACCTACAGCCTAAAACCAAATGGGTATACTAAATTCCTTATAAATAATAGAAAGGAACAGAACAAAACCAACTACAAAAGGAGTAATAAACCCAACAAAGACATTTTCCTAAATAATCCTAAAGGGAAGCTAGATGTTGAAATTGAAACTAATGCAGGTAAACACTAACTGTAAGCACAATATATAACTATGTTTACACACAAAGGATAAAGCATTAATATCACTAGGCGTATATACAAACTATGGTCTGCAAGAGAAAGACAAACACAGGATACCACGGTTTGAATAACTACACGCCCCCTAGGTCCTAGACTTAATAGGCTCAAGCCTTTGGGTAGAAATAGTAATTTTATTTAACCAAGGTAACAAAATGTTAGTTACTTAAGTCAATGGAGAAAGAACATTTTAATCAAAACTGTGAGCAATATATACCCACTCAAAATCCACAAATACTTCATAAACTTGAAATACCCATACTTGTGGAATAATTTTCAAAAGTTGTACCATGTTTCAGAGTATATACCTCATTAAGGAGCAAGCAATGTATGTCAGGAATGTTTAGTGATACCTGGAATGAAGTAAAGTTCTTCATTAATGTCTCCCTACACCAATATCACAATAGTGTTTCTAGAAGGTACACAAACAACAAACCAATTACAAAGTATAATATCACACAAAGAAAGGGAGATGAGTGGGCAGGAACTATGGTAGGTGAAAATATGTTGGATGTCATTGTAAATAAATGCACGTTACCTTAAAAACAATTTTATATTTACACAATCACATAAATAATTACAAATACAAATATAACATTTAAACTACAATTACAGGTTCTTCTTTACCTAGTAGTGGTTTCCTGAACCGTACTTGCACTATTGGACCAATTGCAACCATCTATTTGAACTGCATAAGTCCGTGGTTGGAGTCTACTAAACACTCCTCCGTTATCATAGCCTCCTGCAGGTATCCGCCATTTTCAAATCACTGCTGTGCTTCTGAACCTAGATGCCTGCTTATTTCAAAGGGTATGTAATTTGTTCTGCTTAGTATATCATAACTATTCCACATTTATCATTTTACCGAATGACTGTTTGAATTCACTCTAGTACCAGGAAATGTGTTCCTAATATCAGACTGTACCCTGATAGATGTTGCTTTAAAAAGTTTGCGTTTTACTTGATTAGAAAACAGTGTATGGTTTTTGTTACCTAACGTAATTGTACAGGGTATCAGATATTTACTTTGGCTGGTTACTAGGTCAATCTGAACTTACTCGTACTCATTGTTTAACATAACGCTGTGTACTAGGTGCTGTTAGATAACAGAATACAGTATAAGTTTGTCCTCAGCTGTCGCTGTTTGCTCCAGTAGTATTTTGAGCGGATGCACACCTGAATAATGTTATTTCACCATGTTGCAACTTGACTGATTGTTTCTTACACTGTGTTCACGATGTTGCTGTACAGTTTGCGAGAATAGTAAATGTAATTGTATAGGGGCATTGCTTTTCCTCTAATTTCAACTATTTTGACTAACATTGGAAGGCGATATATTTGCGAATTACCTGCTCTAGTGTTCTTAGTCGCAGATAGCTTACAGATGGCTTGTGGTAGCAGTGCTTACTAAAATAAGTTTGTCTTTCAACATTCTATCTCCTATCAGGTACTGTTCTAAAACAATCAGTAATTCATCCAGGAAGGACCCTAACAGTGGTGCGAATGCACAGGCAGGCTCCAGTCTTCAGCCTAATACTGTTATACAGATAGATAAGGTTAATATAGAAATTCCTGTATAGTAGCATTTTCGCAGGCATTCTCGGTCAGAAACACAGCAGCTCAAATCATAGAACTAACCTAATTTTACCCCCAGTGTATAGTATATAAGGAACTACAGAGTGAGGGTTATGTACTTCACTTAACATTTAAACTACAATTACAGGTTCTTCTTTACCTAGTAGTGGTTTCCTGAACCGTACTTGCACTATTGGACCAATTGCAACCATCTATTTGAACTGCCCCTAAACGACAGGTCAGAGTTAAGGTACGGATAGCACCCTGGTTAACAAGAGAGTCCAAAACCAAAATCAAACTTAGAAACAAGGCTTGGGATAAATCAAATTCCAACAGCTGAGAAATGAAAAAGCCATCACCCTGGACAAAAAAAACTACTTTTGTCACCTACAAAATAAACACCAAAATAACCCCCAGAAATTCTGGGCAGGTTTAAATAACCTTCTCCATTCTGGCAAATCAACAACACCTACCCCTGGGACACTCATTGGCAAAAACCCAGAAGAAATAGCAAATAATTTCAATTCCTTCTTCGATTCAGTCTTTAGCCAACCAACTACCCCCCTCCTCCTCCTCTCTTAAAAACACTGCAGTAAAATCACTTCCCTATTTTACCTTCCAGCCCATCCCTACATCCTTTATCAGAGCCTTATTGAAGAAACTAAAGGCAACTACCCTCTCTGCAGACCTACTACCAGCTGAATACCTGCAAATAGCTGCAGATGTTATAGCCTACCCTATATCTATTCTAATCAATAGAGCCATAACCGAGGCCACAATCACCTCTATATGGAAAATATCTTATGTCATTCCACTCCATAAAGGTGGTGCCTCCACAGAATTATCAAATTACAGACCAATAGCTATACTGTCACAGCCAAAATTATGGAAAGATGTGTACATAAACAACTTATTCATTATCTTACCCATAACAATCTGTTGACCAGCTCCCAGCATGGTTTCAGACCTCACCATAGTACGACCACAGCTCTACTCTCCTTTACTGATACAATTAACCAAAACAATAAAAAAATATCCTCTGCCCTCTTTCTGGACCTGTCAAAGGCCTTTGACATGGTAAACCACAAATTACTTCTCAACACATTGGAATCCCTTCACCTAGATTGCTCAGCCCTTAACTGGTTCCATACGTACCTCTCTGGAAGACAACAAGCTGTCCAGTGGCATAATAAGCTTTCACACCTGTTACCTATTACCATAGGTGTCCCCCAAGGCTCTATTCTGGGACCCCTTCTTTTTTCAGTCTTCATAAATGAATTACACTCGGTTATCCCTGAAGCCACCTGTATCCAATATGCAGATGACTCTACCCTTATATGTTCCGATGCTTCTGTATCCAAGTTACAAGTAGCCACGCGTAAACTCATCCTTAACCCAAACAAAACCAAATTGCTTCTCCTTTTCCCCACTCCTACCCCTCCTCCCACACATCTCACCATTCAATCCAATAATGGAACCATCATCTCACCTGACCCCTATACAAAACTACTAGGTGTTGTCATTGACAACAAACTTAGATTTGACTTGCACATCAATCAAACTATTAAAACTGTAAATAAGAAACTTGGATCCTTATACAGAATAAAGAACTTTCTCACCCCATTTGCCAAACTAGCCATAGCACGTACTCACCTTCTTTCTACTCTCCTATATGCCTCTCCTGTTCTTTCTTACCTAAACAAATGTGAATTGAACAAACTTTGTACCTCTTATAACCACATAGCTAGATTTGTAACTGGATCTCCATTTAGAACACATCACTGCCTTAATCTGAAAAAACTAGACTGGCTAGAACTACCCAATCTTCTCAAGTTGAACCAACTCACAGAAGCATTTAAAATCCTAAAACAACCTGAAAAGCAATGAGTACAATAATTATTCCTTACTCCAATCTTAGCTGCCGACACCTTGTCCACACCACCAAATCCAACAATATGGGTGGTGATGCTCTCTTGCTAACACCACTGGAAAGTTATGGAATGCCCTCCCTAACAACCTTAGGCTAATTTCCTCCCTTGATCAATTTAAAAAAACTCTAAAACAATATCTCAAGGTGAAATGGCTCTGCCCATGCATACATCCAGATTAGATGCCCACAGTCAAACAGTTACTTCACTTACTCCATAGGTCAGCTTCATAGGGGATACTTTATCCAGTTGCCTACTATCTGCTCACCGCTGGAACTACTTTTTAATTTCTGTCTCATTTTTTTCTATTGTACTAATGTAATTAATTGCACTAAGAATCCTAATTAAACTGTTAGGTTATAGTAACTAAATTGTATGTAATTTTGTAATTTTGTATTTTCCTATTTCTCCTTTCTGCTATTTTTTATTGCACTACTATTTCACTTTTTTGTAACTATATTGTATCATTCCTTGTGGAGCTTTTCTCCCCGGGCCTCCGCTGAAAATGGACATGTATCCAGTCGGACTATCCCGGTCAACAAATGTAAAATAAAAAATAAATAAATAAAAATAAATAAATAACTCAAGGCCACACACAAACAAATTTACAACAGATATAAGTTAGCCATGTATATAGTTGATACATGGAATGTAAATGGGTTAGGTGACAGAAGAAAGTTAAATCTAATATTACACTTAATTTACCAAAGTAGATCCAATGTCAGATTCTTACAAGAAACACACCTTAATAAAGAACAATGGTTAAAAAATCAGTTCAAGAAAATGGATCAAACAAATCATCGCATCAGAGGACAGCTCTGCCTGAAAAGGAACAGCCATTATAATCAAAGATTCCTTCCAAGAGAACATAACCAATAATAAATATGACACGAATGGCAGATGGTGCCTTTTCACCAGCACACATCCGCAAACAAAAAAATAATACTCTCTTTTTGAATATTTAAAGTCCCTATTCAAACCAGCAATTCTTTTTATATGTAATTTATAACCTACTCCTAAATTTTCCCAGCCATTACATCATTATAGGGGGGGACTGGAATTGCCTAATTGATCCACTAAGGGATAACTCTAACAAAAACAAAAAGCAACCAGTCCAGGTCACATCTGCTGTAAATGATCTTATACAAAGTCATAATCTTGTTGACCCTTATCTAACTATAGACCATGACAGATCAAAGAACAAATACACTCGTTTTCCCCGCCACATAAAGTCTGGTCAAGAATAGATTATTTCCCGATCTCCTCTAATCTCTCCATGAAATGTCAAAAATATGAGATTAATAAAAGAATAATCTCCGACCACTCCAAAATCACAATAACAATCTACCAACCTGTCAAACTTCTAAGGAGAGTGGTCCCTATAATTGGTATCTAAACAATAACCTTTTAAATCATAAAGAGGTAATCGAGGAGATAGGTAAAACAATAATACAGTTAGAGCAAGATGCATTGCAAACCCAAATTCCACTAGATATTCAATGGGCAGCCACCAAGACAGTACTAAGGGGAATCCTAATACAGGAAGCTTCACTGTACAAAAAACAAGAGCAAGAACAAATTAGCTTGCTCGAAACACAGTACATCAGCACTGAACAACAACTTCAAACCCACTATTCACAAGAACTAGAAAGAAAATTATATCAAATCAAAAAAGAACTTTACTCTATACAGTTACATAAACATTAACTAAATGAGTTAAAATTCATCTATAAATACTCCGAATGGGCCCAAACTACTTCTAAGGTACTAGCAAATATGATAAACATAAAGAAAACTCTTCATAATATTCCAGAAATATACTATAAAGAGAGAAAGTTATATAATAAAGATGATATAATAAACTCTTTCTGGGCAATATATAACAATATATATAACCCTGCAAAGCAACACCATATATTTACTATACAAGACAATTTCTTAAACAACTTAAAATTCACAAACCTTGAAGAACAGTATAACTTATTAAATAGTCCCTTATCAATCAGTGAAATTAAAACAGCAATCAATAAACCAAAGATCAATAAATCCCCAAGTCCTGACAGATTTATGGTGATATTCTACAAAAAGTTCAGTCACATATTAGCTCCAGTCTTATTAAGACTTTACAACCATATCATAAAGCGTAGGTTCACCGACAAATACTTAAACAATTCAAAGACAATTTTAATACCAAAGCCAAACTCAGACAAACTAAACCCTGTTAACTACAGGCCTATTGCCCTTATTAATCTTGACATAAAATTGACTTCACTGTTAGCGAATAAATTACAAAAAACCCTGGATAAAATGATTTTCTCAGAACAACTGGGCTTTATGAAAAAAAGACAATTAAGCAATAATACCTGCACATTAGACACCTTAATCTCCCTCTTAGCTAAGGATACATATCCAAGATACACACTTACAATAGATGCCTCAAAAGCTTTTGATAACCTAGACCTAGAGTTCCTTTTCTCAACAATGTTACATTTCAATTTTCCTCCATCTTTTATAAAAGCTATAAAGATGATATATAACAATGCCACTACCACACTATGCATCAACAAGGTTTACTCCCAACTCATCAAAATTACAAATGATACCCGCCAAGGATGCCCACTGTCTCCATTTTTGTTTAACATATACTTAGAACCGTTATTACTCCACATTACCCAAAACACTTACCACCACCTCCCAAATGTCTACAACACAATAGTAAAATACTCAGCTTTTGCCGATGACCTAAACTTATATTTTGAACTCCCAAACACAGATTTACGCAAAATACTGTCTTCCATTAAACAATTCTCCAGAATAGCAAATTACATCATGAACCCCCCAAAATCCTCTATATTTCCTCTTAACCCACTAAATCATAACGCATCTTATTTCCCCTTAGTTGACATACCTCTAAACTTCAAGTTGAAATACTTAGGCATAAATTTTTCTCACACCTACAAAGACATGCATGAATCAAATCTCTTAAAAACATGGGATAAAATTAAGCAAGACATCTCAAGATGGGAAAATATAAACCTATCCCTTCTGTCCAAATCAGCCATTATTAAAATGAATATCCTTCCTAAAATACTATTTCAGCTAAACTCTATCAGTCTCAAAATACCAAAAACAATTTTCACATCAATGGAAAAGGCCCTCTCTAAATTCCTGTGGCACCCTAAAACAACAAGAATATGTTACCAAAAACTCACAATACCAAAAAAAAAAGGAGGTTTCGGGCTCCCAGATTTTAATCTGTACTACCTCATCATCAAAGCAAACCGGTTAATTCAAATATCAGAATATGATAGAACTAAAGAGATTTGGTACCCAATATGGGTTAAAATATGGGTCAATCTACTTTACTCCCTAAATATAAACCCCAAAGCTACCCCTTTTCTTAATCCCAAACATAAACTTTTTAACAAATTGCACCCAATAATTTAAAATTAAATTATGGCTTTCCAATCTCTATTTACCTCAATCAACCTGCAGAACTCACTGAGTTTGCTACAATCTATACACATAAACCCGAGTTAACCCAAGTTAAATAACAAAATGATAGATCTCAAACCATTCCCATTAATTAAAGACTTAACAGTATGGCATATCTTACAGCACAAAGAAGAAACACTCGAAAACTTAAGAACACAAAGACACCAGGCGGATACAATCCTATTCTTCGACAAATAATATCACTAGTAAAGCTAAAATTCTCAAACTACAAAATAGATATACAAAATATAGAAACTACCCAAAACATAATCAAAACATTAGCTGCTAAGGAGAAAATGATTTCAAAGTCCTACAAATCAATAATTTAGATAAAAACACCTATCTGCGTTACTTTACTCAAGTTACTGAGGAAACATTAATAAAACTATTACAACAGCACAAAAACAAGAAGCTATTAACAATACCTTAAAACTAACACCTTTCAAAAATCTAATCTATAAACAAATGATGATTAAACAACAACGCATACTATATCCCAGCTGTCCTTAAAAAATGTGGGTACAAAAAAGAATCATCGTACCCCTTTTGCCCCAGAGAGGATGTGGATATCCTCCACGTCTTCTGGAGCTGTAAGAATATTTTCAAGCTCTGGTGTTCCCTAAGAGTGCAACTTGAAAAAATTGGATGTGAAAAAAAAGACATTTTCCTGGGAAACAATGATTCTGCACATAATCCCTAGTTCAGTCAAAGGAATGTGCAAACATTTTAGTTACATTATGTGCCCTACTTAAATTTTATATATCTAAAACTGGGTAAATAACAAAAATATTTCATGGAACAACTTTAAAGACATGGCAGTTAAGTATATCACCTCCCACAAATTATCTACAAAAAGCACAAAAAATGCATTTTTTCAAACATACTGGAACTCTCTTCTAGACACAATTCTAACAAGCAAATAAAATCCATAAAATTAAATGCAAGTCAAGTGGCACTTAAAAATCTTTAGGTTACTAAACAAAAAAAGTGTTTCACTCAAACATAAAACATACTTTTAGATTATCATCAAACAGATGGCATCCAACGCTGTAAATAGTGTTAATGTGTACATAGTTCAGAGTTTCACAAACGTTTTTTTTTTTCTTTTTTTTTTATTAAAGTAAGGTTATCCTACCTATGCAAACTAAGCACCATACAAATTATGATATATAAACAAGCTTTTTACTTTTCACTTTTTAAAATGAGAAGAATAACTTTACTTTATTCTAAAACAGGGGTACGGTATCTTTGGTGACAGAACCAAGAGGTAACTTTATATCTTGTTTTTTCCCCTGTAACCCTCAGGAATGGTGAAACTATATAAGCTTATTGTTTTCAGTAAGTTTGTTATGTGATCATTGTAAATAATTGTTATTTTTCTTTGTTGTTTTATATGCTGGAATGTCTGAATATTTTATATTTGAAAAACAAAAGCAATAAAAAGTATATTGGGAAAAAAAGTACTCCTAATGTAAACCAAGTTGTCAGTTGTATACAATCGGCACCCATCACACACAGCAGAAAGCAGATGCATAGATGCACATACAGTGGATATAAAACATTTACACGCCCCTGTTAAAATGCCAGGTTTTTGTGATATAAAAAAATGAGACCACAATAAATCATTTCAAAACTTTTCCCACCTTTAATGTGACCTACAACCTTTACAATTCAAATGAAAAACAAACAAATCTGTTAGGGGAAAAATATAAAAAAAAAATGTACAATATGCTGGATGCATAAGTGTGCACACCCTTAAACTAATACTTTGTTGTGTGTACACACCCTTAAACTAATACTTAGTTGAAACACCTTTTGATTTAATTACAGCATTCAGTCTTCTTGGGTACACACCTGCCATCAATTAAAGAGACTGATTAATCCCAAATAAATTTCAGCTGCCCTAGTAGGATTTTCCTGACATTTATTCAGTTGCCTGCTATAGCAAAAGCCATGGTTCACAGAGAACTTGCAAAGCATCAAAGGGATCTCATTGTTGAAAGGTAGCAGTGAGCAGAAGGGTACAAAACAATTCAACAGCATTGGATACACCTTGGAACACAGTGAAGGCAGTCATCATAAAGTGGAGAAAATATGGAACCATGGTGAGATGATGTTGCAAAGAAGTGGACGTCCCTCCAAAATTGATGAAAAGACAAGACAAAAGCTGGTCAGGGAGGCTGCCAAGAAACATACAGCAACACTGAAGGAGCTGGAGGAATTTCTGTCATGTACTGGTTGTGTACTACATATGACAACAATCTCCCGTATTCTCCATAGGTCTGGACTATGGGGTAGGGTTGCAAGATGGAAGCCTTTTCTTACACAGAAAAACATACATACCTGGCTAAAATTTGCAAAACAATACATCAAGTCTCCTGAAGGCATGTGGGAAAATGTGTTATGATCAGATGGGACCAAGGTTGAACTTTTTTCCCACAATTCCAAAAGGTATGTTTGGCGCAAAAACAACACTTTGCACCACCAAAAGGACACCATCCCCACAGTGAAGCATGGTGGTGGCAGTATCATGCTTTGGGGTTGGTTTTCTTTAGCTGGAACTGGGGCTTTAGTCAAGGTGGAGGGAATTATGAACAGTTCCAAATACCAGTCACTTTTGGTCCAAAACCTTCAGGCATCTGCTAGAAAGCTAAAGAGGAATTTCACCTATCAACATGACAATGACCCCCAAGCATACATCCAAATCAACAAACGAATGGCTTCACCAGAAGAAAAGTAAAGTTTTAGAATGGCCCAGCCATAGCCCAGACCTAAATCCAATAGAAAATCTGTGGGGTGACCTGAAGAGGACAGTGGACAAAAGATGCCCTTGCAATCTGACAGATTTGGAGCACTTTTGCAAGGAAGAGTGGGCAAAATATTGCCAAGTCAAGATGTGCCACTCTGATAGACTCCTACCCAAGAAGACTGAGTGTTGTAATTATATCAAAAGGTGCTTCAACAAAGTATTAGTTTAAGGGTGTGCACATGCAACAAAGTATTAATTTAAGGGCCTGCACACACATACAACCAGAGTATTGTACATTTATTTTTTTTATATTTTTTCCCCTAACAGATTTGTTTGTTTTTCAATTGAATTGTACAGGTTATATGTCACATTAAAGGTGGGAAATTTTTTAAATGATTTATTGTGGTCTCATTTTTTTATATCACAAAAACCTGTCATTTTAACAGGGGTGTGTAAACTTTTTATATCCACTGTATGCAGAGGCACTTAAATATAAACTATCCAAACCCCAAAGACCTCCTAGATAAAGTACAAATAATATATGCCTTTAGCAGCTTCAAATTCACTCTTCAAAACAACAATCACATCATCACATACAGCCACATCTCATGGAGCCTCTACTTCTAAGCCCTTAAGGCAAGCCACCACAGAATCCAACAGTGTAGTCATTGGAGACTCCATTGTGCGACACACTGATGTCCCTCTCACCAGGCTGTGTAAGGAGAAAGTAATGGTCAGTTGCTTATCGAGGCAGGATCTATGGCACTACGTATGCACACAGGTCATTGGACCACAGGTACCAGTATGACTTAGTCATAGTTCATGGGGGTCTAAATGACCTGAGACATACCTCCCTAGACTATATGAAGAGAGACATCTTGGAGCTCTTGGAATGTATGTCCCAGACTGCTATGACCCTAGCATTGAGCAGCATTTTACCTTCTCCAAGGATGCTCCCACAATATGAACAGATGATTTCTGACTTTAATAATTGGCTTACTGTCTAGTTTTGTTCTAAGCGGGTACAATATTTGCTAGCACAAAGGGAGATGGAAAACAGACCACACAGATTTCCCAGGGATGGTCTGCAACCCTCTTGTCTAGGCTTTTGAATATTAGCTAAAACATGGTCCTACCCCATGGTGATTGTTTTAGGCAATGTCACACTGAAAGTACTTCCAAAATAGCAAATCAAAACCAAGAAAGTCTAACGGTATTACTGCTCAATGCTATGACTCTAAACAATAAATTCCACTCCCTACAGGCTTTCCTCACCCTAAAGAATACTGACATTTGTGCAGTTACTGAGACATGGTTTAAAGCTGTGGAGAGCACATTGGCAGTGGAAGGCTATAACGCCTTCCTTTCATTTATACCAGCTACTACAATGACAGAGATTAAAGGGTGAGGTGTCTTGATTTACATCAAAAATAAATATACTTCCAGGTAGGTCAAACAGGACAATGCACTAGATCGTGTCCATGTTCAAATCACCATAGACAAAATTCTATACTACTCCTTGGCAAGCTATAGGTCCCCCTGTATGACCCAGGAAACAGATAACATGTATTTAATATTTACTGAAAACTCTCATCATCCATCCCAATACTATATTCATGGGTGACTTTAATTATCCCACTGTTAACTGGAGATCATACACAACACCAAACATGCAGGCACAGAGATTCCTGGAGTTTGTAAATAGAAACTCCCTGGACCAGGCTGTCAACATGTTGACCAGTGGTACAAACATACTGGAATTGGTTCTCAATAATATGGGAGAGACCTGCACACCCCCTAGTGCAATGCTCTCTCTGGTAAGTTCAGACCACAAAATGGTCTCCTTTGCATTAAAATTTAAACTTGAAACCCCAGCTAAGCCTGAAATGTTCAGGACCTACTCTAACTTTCTACTATTAACTGATACCCTGGCAAATTTCAAGCCCTCATAGACTCTGAGAAGATTTCTGCCTATGCAGAACTGTTCACAGAAACCCTGTACAAGCATGTTAATAGCTGCATAGAGGCAGTGGTATCTACAGGGAATAAGTACAGAACTAACTCTAAAAATAAGTTAGCCTGGTGGAATCATGGCACCAATATGCTGTATAACAGAAGGAAGGAAATCATGGCGAAATTTGGAGGTGCAGCACCCAGCAAGATAAAAACGCTCTCAAAGTAAACAAACAACTCAGAGGAGAAATAAAGTCAACCAAAGCAAGATTTGAGGTAAATCTGGCCTCCCAGGCCAAGGACAACCACAAGACATTCTTTAGCTATGACCACAACATCAAAGGCAATACACAGTTGCGTGCAGAGCTAATTGTTAATAGAACCACATATAGAGAACCAGAAGATACAGCAAACCCACTGGAAGACAGATTCAACTCTAACTTTACCAACCTCTCCCCCTCAGTCAGCCCCCCAGGAAATACCACAAAATATATCCCTCCCTATTATCAGCAGGGAACAGGTCCTCAGTGCTCTCTCTTTGTCAAAGAACACTACACTGATGCGCCAAGACAATATCCCAGAGTGCCCTTTAAATAGCATGAAACATGACCTATCAGGCCTTCTGAAATCATTATCTAGCCATTGCCTCTAAACTGGCTTTGTACTTCAAGAATGATGAACAGAAACAGTCATCCCTCTGCAGAAAGGTGAACCATCTGCAGACCCTGGAAACTACGGACCGAAAAGTCTCACTAGTCTTATATGTAAAGCCATGGATAAAATTGATCAGTAATGACATAGGAAACATCCAGACACTGGACCCAGCCCAGTTTGGTTTTGTCAAGGGCAGGTCATGCATAATCAGCCTACTGGACTTCTTTGAGAAGGTCACCAAAGCAATGGATGAGGGAAAAATAGTTCACACTGCCCACCTTGACCAGAAACATGGCATTTGATGCAATACTCCAATCAGACATTGTTGATAAACTTAAGAGGTTATGCATAAACTGTTATGTCACCCAGTGGATAGCAGGCTTGTTTACAGACAGAACCCCAGAAGTTAGAATTGGGAAGTCCACCTCTACAAAGATGCCATTTACAGGCAGAGTCCCTCAGGCATGGGTCCTGGGACCATTCCTTTTTGACATTTACATCTATGAAGCCAAGGCCAATGTCAAGGTCCTCTAGCTGATCAAATTTGCAGACAATTGCAAATTAGGAGCTGTCATAGAATCTCACACTGATACTAATGTTCTCCAGAAAGGGCTAACACAGACATATGACTTGTGTTAAAGCCATGGACTAAAATTAAATACCAAGAAATGCATAATAGTATCCTTCAGGAAATCATATTGACACATGTAGACAGTAATCTAGCATTTGACCATCTCCTGTCTACAATAATGAGGAAATCATCCTATGTTGTGCAACGTATAACAAAGGTATATCATCTAGGTCCAAGGAGGCCATTGTTCCACTAAACACATTGATCAGACCTATTATTGAGGACAGCATCCCCTTTGATATGTACCTAACCAGGCAAATCTAACAACTGGAATGTCTACAGATGTTCCTCATTAAAATAATACAAGTAATGCATCCTATGCAGACAGCATCAAAACTCTATCCCTGTATTCTGTCAGGCTATTGAGGGGAGATCTATGCGTGGTATACAAGAATTTTGTCAGACCACATCCTGACAGACCTCTTGCATATCAACAAAACAAACAGCCCATTCTAAAGACTTAAACCTTGTCTGTAATATAAATAGGACTTGTTGGAGAGACAGGTATGTATCCCAGAGACTACCCCTCCTCTGAAACAGGTTTCACATCCATGGGAAGCAAAGTTACTCCCTAACCCAATCCAACTGTAATTTGGACAGCTGGATGAGGAACAGGAAATTCATCCCTAGTTTGGCACCTATGCCTCTGATGGACACAGGCAGCCTGTAAATGGTTTATCTCTCAGGCCTCTGCTTGTATATGTTTCATTCTCCAGTCTCCTGCTTACACTTGTCAAGGGTACGAGATCTTGTCAGAGATTTAGGATGCATGGCTAGGCTTATAAAAGCCCTAGTGGTTGTTATCCTGGTACACAACTATGAACTTATGACAAAAGGAACCTAAGCTGTTTTAAAAGGCTAATGTCTGCAGAAAGGAAGAGGTGCTACTATTTGGATTTGGGAGGTATGAAAATAAATATAAAGGAAAAGTACAAAATAAGAAATTCATCAATAATCCAAAAAGGTTCTACAGAGAATTGGGAACAAAATTAAAGGAGCAGAAACACCACCATAACAAAAAGAAATCGGCACATTTTGGAAAAGAATTTATGAAAACACAGTTGAACATAACAAAGATGTTAACTGGATAAATTAATTAAAAGCAACAATAAATAATTCTAATCAATTGGATATGAAATGTAAGAATTGATAGCCTAAATTAAGAAAAGCTCATAATTGGAAATCCATTGGCCGTGATTAAGCACCTAATTTCTAGCTAAATGTATTAACATCTTTACTTAAAGACTAAGCCCAGAATAAGAAATCTCTTTATATGCACATCCCATACAGACACCAACCTAGTTAACAACAGGAAAAATAATATTCCTTCTTATGAGTGAACGTGTAAGCTATCCTAAGAAATATAAACCAAGACTTTGCCTTCCAACAATATATTAATTATATACTGGAGTTGATACAGACAGAGTTTATAGGCATCTAGAAAAAAATTAAATTGTGGCAATAGAATGAAAAGGAAATAAAAGAAGATCATGTCAAACAAAGGATTATCGGTTGTTTAACTGATATAATAGAGACATAAAAAGAGGAAGAATCTAAGTATGGCATGCATAGATTATGAAAAAGCACTTGACAGCATCCCACATTTATGGGTAATGGAATACTTACAGATTTATAAGATACAGTCTACATTGAGCAATTGCATTGTAGCGACTATGAAGCAGTGGCAAACCTACTTTGTAGCTAAGCCATGACAAAGGGCGAATTATTATCTCAAGGATAAAAACTGAAAGAGACATATTCCAAGATGATTATTATTCATTGCTACTATGTTGTCTTGCTCTTAAACCTAAGCTATTTACTTAATAGATTAATCTATGGTTATGATCCAACTCCCACAAACCAATCTTGTTTAAAGACATCTCATCTACTTTTTGTGGATGACTTAAAATTGCATAGTTCACCAGATGAGGATCTGAAAGCACAAATTCAAATGATTAAAATGTTCTTAGATGATAGAAGAATGATATTTGGTCTTGATAAATGTGCAAAAGCAACACTTACAAAAAGAAAGATGCAGCAGCAAGAAAATATCAACATTTTTCAGGAATGCGATACAAAGGAACTTAAGCAGAAGGACGTGCATAAATATTTGGGAATAGATGAAGTGTTAGCAATAAAATATTAAAAAGGAGAACAAAGCGAACTAAGTAAGGAATACTTCAGAAGACAAATGCTAACATTATAAATCCAACATATTAATTAATTTGTTTTCCTGTTCTAATTTAACAGCTTTGGTTTGATTGACTGACCCCAAAAAGCATTCAATCAGTTACACAAGAAAACAAGAAAAATCCTTCATGCTTACCAAATTATACATAAAGAAACAATGCATACTAAGACCCTCCACAAAATTGCTTATATGTATAGATTGTACTCGTGGGACTGCATACATATTTGCTGACACCATCAGATCCAAACATAGTAAACATTCTAAAGTATGAAAGAAGTTTAAGATGACTTCTTTGCTTAACTTAGCAGGAGCATTTCAGAACAAAGTTGAAAAGAAAATCAAACCTGAAGCAGACAGCATCTAAAAGTGATAAAAACAGAAGAAAGAATATAAAGAAAAGGACCAGAAAAAAAAAAGCAAAAGAAAATCGGAAGTTCACAGAGATCTTCTTAAACAACCTCATGCTGAAAATGATTTGACACAAGAATGGGTAAGGAAGGGTGACCTGAAACCCAAAGATAAAAGGCTAATAATGGTGGGCTACTTACACATAGCTTTACAAAGTCTGTAGAAAAATTGGGAAAACAGACAAATGGCAGGTTGTACAAAACAAAACCAGAAACAGTTACACATCTTCTGGCTGGATATGACACACTCATAGCTTAGGGTCTTGTACAGGGAAAGGCACTATAATGTGGCAAGAGTGCTGCAATGTGGATTGTGTACAAACTACAAAATAGAAGTAGCTGAGAAGCACTAGAAACATGAACCACAAAGAAATACTGACTATGATGAAGTTTATATCACAGTGGATCACCTATTACCGATAGTTCAAAAACTAGATGCAAAAAAGCAAGTATAGTAGTCAAAGAAAAAATACAAAAGTAGCACTGATCAATGAAATTGCTGCACCCAGCAATTATAGTGTCTTATGTGTGGAGAGACACAAAGTCAGAAAATACAAGGATTTTCATGCAGAAATAAGAGCAATGTGGAAGAAAGATACCCATACAGTTCCAAAGGCAGTAGAAGTAACAAGGCAAATAAAAAAACAATTTGCAATCAGACAAACGTGTTACTAATACATGTAACCCTCTATGAAGTAAAAAAAGAGGCAATTCTGGGTATATAGGAGATGCTGAGAAGAGCATTATTGGCTAACATCAAAGGCATGAAATAATACTAATTCCATGAACTCTAACTGTACCCTGACTTAGGAATGGGTCCATTCCTATCCTGTTATGCAGAGAAAACTACGCATTTGGAGAAATTAAACTGGCAATAAGCATGCAGATGTAGATATGCTGAATACTTAGATTTGAAGACAGAGACTTTCTGCCAGTATTATAGCTGTCATGTGACCAGTTATATACCAGGGCTTTCTGTGTGCATGAGTGCTAGAGTTAAGGGCAGTTACCATTTAACCAAATGCCACTTGTACAGTGATGTAGTGTCAATGCAGAGATCTTGCACATGTATACAACTTAAGCTGTGCTACGGAGTGTTTCTGGGTATCAGAATATCGGTTTCATTCCTCGCTCTCACAGCTGATTCTTAGGCCGTATGTCGAAATCCCACTTTATCAAACCAGAGGAGCAATGAAGATCTACCTAGAGAAAGTAACCCCTTACTCAAAAGGAAACAAAACCCAAACTGCACCATCCCTAACCCACCCAGGTGGGTGGCTGTGTGCCCAACACTCCCCTAACTAAATATACAAACTCTGAGATTGCACTACAGTTGGGAAAAGGGTGAAGTTCACTGTCTCGCACAACAGGTTACTTACCCTGGGAAGATCTTCGTTGTTCCACTGCTTCGATGAAGTAGGATTTTGATATTTTGAGTGTTGACAAACTGTGATTTGATGATATGGGATTTCGACAAAGTAAGATAGACCCATATATATATATATATATATACACATATATATATATATATATATATATATATATATATATATATATATATATATATATATATCTGTATACACACACAAACACACTCACACAAACATATATACCCTGTAACATGCTAACTGCAACTGAAGCACATATGAAGGGGATCAACATTAAAACTGGAGTTACTTTAAAGAGGGAATTGTTTATGGGAAAGCATGAGACTTTTCCCTAAACAAGTGGGAAGGACTCCATGGAAACTAAGGGAGAGCTGAATTCAGAGCATAAATGGTTACTGATGCTACAGAATGATACATTTCTGAGAGAGTGGATTTAAAGAAGTCTCCACAGGCTAAGAAGGGACTTTGTTTAATGAAAAGCATTTCTACAAGCTGTGTTGCAAAACACATCTTGTGTATTAGAAGCTATTGTCCTTTGTGAGGAAAGCAAATTAATGATGTAATGCATTCTTCTGAAAGCTGGAGGGAAAAGAATGAGCTGTGTCTTCTGAAAGGACTGCAATGATTTAATAAAAGCAATAGAAAAGTCTGTCAGAAAGCAATAACCTGAAGGCAAATGTTCTGCATTTGTTAACTTCTTGAAAGAATTGTTCACAATATATGTCTGCCAGTCTGAGTCAGTTTAATTGAATATCATATAGAGATCAGTCAAGGTAAAAGAGTCAATCTTAAACCCTAACCAGACATCTTAGTCTTAAAGAAGGGCAGTTCAAGCAGTAGTAAAGAAAATATTGCAATTGGGGTTCAGTGAGGAGTTTAGTACTGAGTGGAAAGGTCCATGATTTTAGTGCCCAAGTCCAATGGTTTTTTTTTCAAAATACTCAACAACATACAGCGGTAAGGTAAAGCAAGATTCCTGCCCACGCTGGATCTTAAGATTATTGTCAAATCCCATTATAGATAATGGCAAAGGAAAAATGCTTCGTTGATTTCAGATGGATTATTTCAGTACTGAGTTCTAACACTTGGTATTCTTGGGGAGCCATCCACATTTCAGCCCTTAAAGGAAGGGGTGCTTAAGCCCTATAGTTTATACATCACAGCTTAACTGGATAATGTTATAATTGGGGTGTATGGCTAGACTAGTAAGGCCCCTAGTGGTCATTAGCCTAGTTACAGCCTATGAACCAGTGAACATATTCATAGGTTGGTACAAGGCTATCGGCCCTAGGGCCTATACAAGCCTCTAGCCATAACAATTCCCTGGCTACTTCTTCCCACAGTATTTATTTCCCTAGACCCCTGTCTAGCAGGGAGACTGATGTGATCACCAGGGTGAATTTCCTATCTCCCATCCATAGATTCATTCAGAAGACTAGGGCCCATATCTGCATAAAGGTTAGGCTGTTCTAGATTGACTCCTATAGGCATAGTCAACACCTTCAGAAGTACGCTTGTGATGGAAGAAATTTAGTACTTGGGTTATGTCTTAGTTAGAGGGCCCGTTAAGCCCCAAATGAAAAAAAAACTGAAACAGGACATAAATGGTAAATCCCATAAGCACAGAAGAAAGTCTTTCAGGTTACTGCTTGAAACTTGTACCATACTTCACCAATGGATGCCCCTTATTAACCATGCAAGGGTAAGATGTCAATGAAGGTTCAAGTGGAACCTAAGGTAAAGGTCACCTTCTAATATGTCTAGGCGACCCTGTGCTCATAACTCATCATGGCATCTCCTGACCTTTCTAGATCCTTTATAGTGCACACTGATGCATCAGAAGTGGGCTTGGGTATAGTACTGTCATAGCAGTTAGGCACAGAAAGCTCCCAATTTGTTATTTAAGTAGAACACTGAATAAGTCTGGAACTAGATACTCAGCTCATGAATGTTTGGCCATCAAATGGGCTCTGGAGTCCCTACAATATACATTTTGGGGAATAATTTACTTTGTTGACCAACATAAACACTGTCAGCAGGCAAGGGGTGGGAGGTTGGCATAATGGGTAAGGTGTTTACCTTACAAACATAAGGTGCAGGGTTTGATTCTCACATGGGGTAACTGGCTAGGCTGAAAATGGCCCACAAGGGCAGTTAGCCTAGTACTAATCTATGAACCTATGAACCTAAGACAAAAAGAAGGGAAATGTCCAACTTAGAAGGTGGGCTCTATGCCTCCAAGTCTTCCATGTCAACATTCAGCATTGCCCTAATATTAATTACCACAATGCAGATGGCTTCTTTCTGGCACCCATAATATATGCATCACCTGTAACTAGTGATTTCAAAGGAAATTAGAGTTAATTTTAACATAACATGGTGGTTTCCCATTGAAATAAGTATTACAATTTGATTTTTTTTTACTGATGTATAATGTGATTTCTCCTGATGCATAACATGAAATGAGTATAAAAATATGATGTTCTGGCACTGCTAGAAAAGACACTGTTGTTGTTTAAATTGCAGTTATTATGGTGCTTACCCATTTAAAAGGAAAATAAATGGTCTATGCAAGACAGCCCACAGATGCAACCTCAATCTTTTTGTGATAGACAGCAAAATAACAACTTAGACAATTTATGAGTTAAGATATTATAAAACAACAGAAAGAGTGAGAGTATGAGGCTGCAGAGGAGCCCTGGTGATCTTTATGTCTAATTTGGCAGTGAAGATTATTTTGTTTCTGGGTTTTTATTCAGCACCACAGTACTATAATATTATTTTAGTATGAAGCCAGAAAATAATTTTGTTTGTGGTTTGTGCTACAGATAAAAAAAAAAAATTAATAGTGTGGAATTCAAAAGACTTTATGTGGTGTATGGACTTATTTTGTGGGGTGAAGTTATCCCAGATTATAATCGTGGATAATAAAGCTGTTTTTGAGAAAGAAACACAGAGATATCAACTAGTCTGCATATATATATATATATATATATATATATATATATATATATATATATATTTATCGATATAAGATATATAGATTTTAAAAATGGTACATGTCAATCAATTGGACCAGAGCTTATTGAACTGCAGCCAATCACAACAACACTGGTGAAATCACTGCCTATCAAAAAATAACTCCTGGTCTCTGAGATGGGCTTTAACATTGTGTCCTCTTCTTCTTCGTCTTCTTTTTCTATCGGCTGCTCCCATTAGGGGTCGCCATACCGGATCATCTGTTTCCATTTTTTCCTGCCCTCTGCATCTTGCTCTGACACTCCAACCACCTACATGTCTTCTTGCACCACATAAATAAACCTTATCTTAGGCCTTCGTCTTTTCCTCTTACCTGGCAGCTCCATCCTTAGCATCCTTCTCCCACTATACCCAGCATCCAACCTCAACACACATCCAAACCAATGCAATCTCACCTCTCTGGCTTTGTCTTTAAACCATCCAAACTGAGCTGACCCTCTTATATACTCATTTTTAACCTGTCCATCCTCATCACACCCAATGCAAATCTTAACATCTTTAACTCTGCCACCTGGAGCTCTGAATCCTGTCTTTTTGTCAGTGCCACCATCTCCAACCCATATAACATAGCTGGTCTCACTACCATCTTATAAACCTGCCCTTTCACTCTTACTGCTACCCGTCTGTCATAAATCACTCCTGACACTCTTCTCCACATCTCTTCCAAACTCACCATTACTCTGAACTGTTGATCCCAAGCATTTAAACTCATCCACCTTTGTCCACACCCCACCACCACCCCCAACTAAGGAAACCACAGTAAAAAACTTTTCTAAAGCAAACTTCACCTTACTTAAGACAGAGGTGGTAAGTTTCACAGCCCCCACGCTAAAGGATGACGCTGCCCAAGATGCAGAAACCTTTACAAATACACTCTATTAGCACCTACAAGGATGCATGGATCATGCCATCCCTAACAAAACCAAGACTCACTCCTCTAAGAGAAGGAAACCAGTTTGGTGGATCCCTGCCATAAACAGGCTATACAATAGAAGGAGGAAGCTAGTTCAGAAAAAAAGCAAATCCCAAGAAGGAAAGACATCCCTGATCAGTATCAGTAAGAAACTAAGGTCCCTCATGAAATCATCCAAGGCTAACTTCAAAAGAAAAATAGTCAAGGATTCAAAAGATAACCACAAAGCCTTCTTTAGCTATGTTAAGAATCTAAGTGGCAACTCGCAGATATGCACTGAACTAGTGCAAAATAGCACAAAATATACTGAACCTACTGATATTGCCAACATCCTGGCAGATAGATTCAGTGCAAACTTCACCCCCCTCTCACCCCCAAAAGGGCCCACAACAATACCGGAAAAGTGTAGTGTCCCAAAAATCACAGACACACAAGTGAAAACAGCCCTTTCAAAAGCCAAAAACACAGCGTCAATGGGACCAGATGCTGTCCCAGGCTGTGTCTTGCATGAACTACAGAATTAACTAACCCCACACATAAACACACTGTTCAACCTCAGCCTCTCCACAGGCTATATGCCCATAGAATGGCACACAGCAACGGTTATTCCTGTCCACAAAGGAGGAGCCACAACTGACCCTGGTAACTATCGCCCCATAAGCCTGACTAGCCTGGTCTGCAAGGCTATGGAGCGCATCATCATGGAACTCATTAACAAAGAAATTGGGAAACTCCAAACACTTGACCTGACCCAGTTCGGCTTTGTTAAGGGCAGATCATGCCTACTAAACCTGGTTGACTTCTTCGAGACAGTCACCAAGGCCATAGATGAGGGAAAGGTGGTTAACACAGCCTACCTTAACCTCGCCAAGGCTTTCGACACCATTCCCCACTCGGGTATTACATAAAAACTCACCAGCCTGAACATAAACCCCTACGTCATGAGATGGGTTGCCAACTGGCTTACAGACAGAACTCACACGGTAAGAATAGCGGGCTCCAGGTCCTACTCTAAACCAGTCACAAGTGGTGTCCTGCAAGGCTCGGTCCTGGGACCCCTACTTTTCGGCATATACTTCTCAGACATACAGGCAAACACAGGAGGACTATGGCTAACCAAGTTCACTGATGACTGCAAACTGGGAGCCATAATTGACTGTCTGGCTGACACGGACATCCTCCAAAAGGGCCTTACTGAGAAGGACACCTGGTGCCAAAGTCATGGCCTCAAGCTTAATGCCAAAAAATGCATAGTCATCCCATTTGGGAAAAACAAAACACCCACGAATTACCACATAGGTGGCAGCCCCCTTAATACAGAAGAGGTAATAAAAGATCTGGGGACCCAGGTAGATAGTAATCTCTCCTTTGACAATCATATTGCCAAAGTAGTTAGGAAATCCTTCTATGTGGCCCATCTAATTACTAAAGAGTTTGCATCTAGAAATAAAGAGGTTATAGTGCCCCTCTACTCGTCACTCATTAGACCCATCATAGAGTACAATTCCCCATTTGGGATGTACCTCACAAGACACTTCCAACAGCTGGAAAGACCACAAAAGTACCTCACCAAGAGGATTACTGGCCTCAAACATATGTCCTATGCAGCCCAACTGAAAAAACTCCGGCTGTACTCAGTGGCATATCGCTTATTCTGAAGTGATCTCTGTATGACTTACAATGCCATGTCCAACTCAGAATTGATGGACATGCTCCACCTAAAGAAATCCAAGTCACTGTGAGCCACGCGCTCTAGTGAGCTATACCTCACCATAACAATAAATAGAACATGCTGGAGGGATAGATTCCTGTCATAGAGACTCCCCATGCTTTGGAACAAAATTCCAAACTACATTAGGCAGAGCCCCTCACTAAGACTCTTCAAGAGAAACCTTGACGAGTGGATGGGTAACAGAAAATACACCCCTGGGATCACTTCATTGGCTCTGCTTGACAGAGGATCAGTTAATTAATCAATGGGGCGGTGTAAGCCAACAAACTCTGGCTAGTCTTATAAATGCCCTCAGCCAGATAACCTAGTACCTACCTATGAACCTAACATAGGTAATGGGGACTCCTGTCTGATCTCGTCTGTCAACTTGTCCATCACCATTGCAAGTAAGAAAGGGCTCAGAGCTGATCCTTGATGTAGTCCCACCTCCACTTGAATGCATCTGTCACTTCTACCGGAGACCTCAACATTGTCACACTACCCTCGTACATATCCAGTATCACTCTTGCACACTTCTCTGCCACTCCCGTCTTCCTTATACAATACCACAACTGCTCTCTAGGCACCCTGTCATATGCTTTCTCTAACTCCACAAAGACACAATGCAAGCCCTTCTGACCTTCTCTATACTTCACCATCAACACCCTTAAAGCAAACATTGCATCTGTATTGCTCTTTCTTGGCATGAGACCATACTTCTGATCACTAACCATCACCTCTCTTTTTAACCTAACTTCCACTACTCTGTCCCATAACTTCATGCTGTGGCTGATCCGTTTTATTCCTCTGTAGTTACTACACCTCTGCACATCACCCTTATTCTTAAAAATCAGTACGAATACACTTATTCTCCATACCTCAGGCATCATCTCACTTCAAGATTCCATTAAACAATATGGTTAAAAACCCCACTGCCATCTGTCCTAAGTACTTCCCTGCTTCCACAGTATGTCATCTGGACCAACAGCCTTTCTATTCTTCATCCTCTTCATAGCTATCCTTACTTCCTCCTTGCTAATCTGTTGTACTTCCTGATTCACTATCCCCACATCATCCAACCTTCACTCTCTCTCATTCTCTTCATTCATAAGCCCCTCAAAGTACACTTTCCAGCTACCCAACACACTCCTCTCACTTGTGAGTATGTTTCCCTCATTATCCTTTATCACCCTAACCTGCTGCACATCTTTCTCAGCTTGGTCCCTCTGTCTCGCCAGTCAGTACAAGTCCTTTTCTCCTTCCTTCCAGCCTTTCATACAACTTACCATATATATGACTTATCCTTAGCCTTCAGCACTTCTCTCTTCACCATACACCTCATCCCCTTGGACTCCTGTCCTCATTCTTCATCTCTCTGACAATCTCACTTCTTCACCAACCTCTTCCTCTGTATACTTTCCTGTACTTCCTCATTCCACCACCAGGTCTCCTTGTCCTCCTTCCTCTGTCCAGATGTCACACCAAGCACCTTTTTAGCTGTCTTCCTTACTACCTCTACTGTGGCTGCTCAGCTATCTGGTAGCTCTTCACTGCCACTCAATGCCTGCCTCAACTCTTCCCTTAACTCCACCTTACAGTTATCCTTTTCTTTTTATCCTTGGCATTGCCCTCACTCTCCTCCTCTTCCTCCTGATTGCCAATATCATTCAGACAACCATCCTATGCTTTCCCCTGTCATCATTTTGCAGTCTCCAATCTCCTTCGGACTGGTCCTCTGGCATAGGATATAATCCACCTGTGTGCATCTTCCTCCACTCTTGTACATATTCTCCTCCCTCTTTTTAAAATACATATTCACCACAGCCATGTCCACCCTTTTCACAAAATCCACTACCATCTGACCTTCTGCATTCCTCTCCTTAATATCATACCTACCCATCACCTCTTCAACCTCTCTGTTCCCTTCACCGACATGCACATCGAAATCTGCTCCAATCACCTCTCTCTCACCCTTGGGTTCACTCAACACCACTTCATCTAATTCGCTCCAAAATGTTTCTTTCTCATCCATTGCACACCTAACTTGTAGAGCATATTCACTAACAACATTCATCATCACATGATCATTTTCCAGCTTCATAAACATCATTCTATCCGACACTCTTTTCATCTGCAAAACACTCTTGACATACTGTTCCTTCAGGATAACCCCTACCCCATTTTTCCTCCCAACCACACCATAGTAGAACAATTTGAACCCACCTCTGCTACACCTAACCTTAATCCCTTTCCATCTGGACTCTTGCGCACACAATTTACCAACCTTCCTTCAGTCCATCATATCAGCTAGCTCTCCCCCTTTACTTTCCTTGCCCTTCTCCTTCAGTAAACCGTAGCCCAGTTTCCACCAGCACCCTGTTGGCTAACAGTACTGGAGGCAGTCATTATTAACCCAGGCCTCAACAGATCCATTATAGAAATCTGTATTGTTGCAAGGCAGAATATTAACCACTCCATGTGTGCGTCCTGCCATAGGATAATATTCAAAAACTGATGTGAGCACAGCTTCAAGTCAAGCTTTACCATGAGTTCTGAGGGGGAATACATCCATTATACTATATTCAATCATGCAGATATAGATAGATATAAATATAGATATAGATAAATACACACACATATACATGATCCTTCATGACACTGAAACTGTACTGGCTGAAGTATTATTTAATTGATTTTTTTTTTGTCAAATTACAATTACTAAAAAAATACCTTGACTAGTCCCTACAAACTGTCACAGCCTATGTGCTTTCTGTTTTATATGCCAACAGTGATTCACTGTGTGTGTGTTTTTTTCTTCTTTTCTTCATGGTTGCACAACCATGGTATAAGTATATTAAAGTAAGAATGCACAGAGGGTATATGACCCTAGATAAAACTATTTTTAATGTTCATTTAAATATATGATGTTTTCTGCTAATTTTACTTTGATAAAAATAGTTTTCAATCAAATAAATTTTCAATCTTTCAGTGTCAGTGCACTGGGGTTCAACCAAATGCAGTCATCTGTTTGTGATCTATTTTAAAAAATTATATGCGCGCACGTGTGTGTGTGTGTGTGTGTGTGTGTGTGTGTGTGTGTGTGTGTGTGTGTGTGTGTAGTCCTTGTCAGTTCACTGAATCTTCATTTCATACTTAAATGGCTGAACCCATTACATTGAAAACTCATTTCACTGAAACTCATTTCTCAGAAAAATGTAGAATTGTATACAGAGTATGCAATGGTGTCATTTGTTTATCACAGACGTTATTAAGGAAGTGAGTCTAACAGATTATGTATAGATTGCAATGGTCAGCATCCTGCTGTAACCACAGATCTGTAGATGTCTGAGTGTCTGATCCAGCATTGATACTCCGTATGTGGCATTTTTTTTCTTTTCTCTGCAGTTCTGTGACCATGAAGTTAGTGTATATAAATAAGGGGAGAGGCAAGATGGTTTTCTATGAAATGATTTTTCAGTGAAATCCGTCTGACCATTTGAGCTTCAATTAAATGAAGATTCAGTGAAATGACGTGTGTGTGTGTGTGTGTGTGTGTGTGTGTGTGTGTGTGTGTGTGTGTGTGTGTGTGTGTGTGTACATGCGTATGTGTGTGTATATAACTATAATTTCTCATTTATACTCAACATTCCTTTATAAATTTAATTCATGCCTGAATGATGACTACATTAATTATGGTTGAAAACTCTGTGAAGCTATAACAATCACAAAAGAAAAACACACAGCTTCCATTGGCAATCAGTAACAATAAAACACCAAGCACACAAAAGCCTAAACACAACTGCCACTTTAACAGAAATAAAAGCAGAAAAGGATATGCTTTTTATGTAGGGGCTTCAGAACCCACGACCCTGATGTTTGAGCTCTGCCCCCACACCTCTTTACTTATATGTAGTAATGCCATGGTCACACAGCCACAACCAAATGGGAATACCATAGGGGAGCCACAGTCTCTGTTAGTAACTCAGATACTCCTTCATTTGATACAGAGCACAGTTAAAAGCTTGTGACAACTACTACAGCTATTGATAAGCTGTGCACTCAATATGATGCCTTAAAATCACATATATAATTTGTGTGCTATTGTAAAAGCTCTTTAAAATAAATTGCTAGTCTACCCTCCTACATTAACACTGCATTCATTCCATGTTCAGTAAAATTACATTGTTGTACAACTGGTTGTGACATATCATAGAATTCAAGTGTATAAACCTCTGTAACAAGCCTTTTCAAAAACTTTTGATGATGAAATCCAGTCTGCATCCTGATCTAGATTTTTTTTCAGTGGCATTGTAATATCAGATAAGTCTGGCATTGACTTCTAGAGATTCAGCACTGTTCCTACAAATCTCATTCGTACTGGTTTATTTTCTAATTCCCACATATTAATTATAGTACTGAGGTAGTATTCATACTAGTTACGATTTTGGTTAGGTCATCAAGGAACTTCCGGTACTCTTGGTAGTAGGGGAAGCATTTGTGTGTGACACAACAGACTTCTTTTTCCTGTTCCAGGCACAGAAGTGGCCTGGAGAAACAGGGAGAAAAAATAGCTGATTCAGCTTGTGCTGAAATTGGCACAAAAGTTGCTGATAATGTAGTTGAAATGGTAGAATCAGTACCAGAAGTTTGTTTTTTTTTTTTTTTCTGGTGGTGTGGGTGCAGAAAGAACACTGACATTGGAGAAAAAGGAGATTGTGAAGGAAAAGGAGACTGTAGCTAAAACAGATATGGATTCAGAGGAGATTGTTTGAAGGAGAGACAATTACATCTGAAAAAATGCATAATTACAAACCTCCAATTGGGGGGGGGGGTTCCAGGATGATTATTTGGAAGAAATGGTCAACCAAAGTGAGCCAGAAAGTGGAGCAGCAATTTCATGCATTACATCATGGAAAACATAGAAGAAGAAAAAGGAGAAGAAGAGACTGTGCCAGAAAAAGTTCCAAAGATCCAGAGACAAAAATGTGTGCACAAACTGTTGGAGAAGGAACAAAGAAGAAATAAAAGGAACAAAAAAGAAGTATACTGTACATGTGAGCAGTAAAAAAGAAGAATGTCTGGACAGGTATAACGTCTGGGACTCTATCATAGCACCTCTGGGTGTCAAATCAAAAGAGGTAAGAGCATTTATTTTACTGTGCAGACTGCGCAGGCCATGGAAAAATTTTTGGGTACATATGAAAAAAATAAAAATATTTATCCATGGTGAGAATATATGGTGCAAGCTTTTTACAGACAAACAAGCAAACAAAAAAAGAATAATGATCCAGTTTAGAACTGAAGTTAAAGCAAAGTAAGGGAAAGAATATTTGTTAACTGTATGTAAAGAAGTAAAGGAAACTAAAAAAAATATATGATGAAATAGGACTATGGACTTGGGAATGGGAATGTGGAGTAATACTGAAAATGAAAAATGATAATGTTATGCATTTACCTAGTGTTATTAATATTCATGGTAATAGGGGTTTTATGAAATACAGGGTTCAACCAAAGACTTATTTGTGTGGAAAAAAATGATCTTTAATCAATGAATGTGATAAAACAATGTTATTTAAGTGGTAAAACAGGGTATAATGAAAAAATATGTGATTTAAAGTGCAAAAATGTGGCATTATTGGCCCTTTATGGCTAGAATGTGAAATGAATGTGCAAGAAAATGAAGTTATACAGGAGAAAGAGACAGAAGAATGTGTTGTACAAGAAAATGTACAAAAAGATGTGATTGATAAACAGGTTCAGGGAAAAGAGTTAAAGACAGGAAGAGAAAATTAAAAAATATAATGCTTAGAGAAAATAAGAAAGGAAATGGATAGTGATTTTATTATACTAACTGTTCTTAAAAGCCGAAAATATTAGCTTTAAATGTGAACAGTGTGAAAAATCTTAAGAGGAGAATAGGTATATTACAATGGTGTGCTGCAGTAGATGCACATATTATTGTTTTAGAAGATATCAGATTAACAGAGGAAGAAAGAAGACAAACTGAAAAACTTTGGAATGGTGTGGTAGTTTGGAACATGGAGAAAGAAACATGTTTGGACATATATATATATATATATATATATATATATATATATATATATATATATTATGTCAAGAAAGCATTAAAACATTAGATGTAACCATAGTAGAACTAGGACAATTTACTGTAATAGACTTGAGATGGAAAAATATGTGTATAGGAATATAGCTTTATATGTATATGTAACAAAAAGAAAGAGTAATTATGTTTAAGAATATTCTTGAATATGTTGCTGTAAATATGGACATTATAGTGGTGGGTGATTTTAATTGCAATTTAAGAAAAAATAAAAGCAATTGTGATGTTAAAATGGTTAAAGAAATTGTGAGAAGTGGAAAGTTAATTGTATGGGAGAATAACCACTGGACCTACAAAAGGAATTAAATTAGAACATAAATTGATTATTTTTTTAATATCTGATAGTTTAAAAGTTAAAAAAGGAATTAAGTTTGCTGGACTTTCAGATCATGTGGCTATAAGGTTTAAAATACAGGAAAATTAAGAATATATAAGAATAGGAAAAGAAATAAAGAGAATTAATGACAAGGAATTAGATTTAGAAGAAAAAAAGAACTTAAAGAATTATGGAAAAATCATATGAATATGAAAGAGATTTATGAGAATTGGACTATTTGGTGGCTTAATGTTAAAGAGAAAGATAAAAAAGTTTTAGAATTTTTAAGGAAAAAAGTAAGAAAAAAGAGAAATAAATGGATAAGTCAAGAAACATTCAAAGACTTATTATAGAAGAAATATTTCTTTTATGAAAAAGAGAAATATATAAAATTAATCAAATTAAAATTAACAACTTGTTATATAAACAAAAATATTGTTTACAAGGAAAAAAAGAAGAGGTAGCACCATATTTCAGTAAAATAATAAAAGAAGGAAAAATAATAAGAAAATATGTATTGGAATTATTTGTTAAAGAGAAGAAAACATAAAACAAATATATAATGGTGAAAAATTAAATAACAAAGATAATGAGTATTTAGAGCAAAAAAACTATGAAAGAATTGAATGAAATTCTGAAAGATATTAACATGAATTCTGCAACAGGACTGGACAGAATTGAATATGCTATGTATAAAGAAATGAAGGAGTGCCAAAAACTAATTTTTATATAAGTTATGAATGAATGGCTAGACACTAGAATTGAAGAGAAAAAGATATGTTAAAAATTAACTAAATAAAGAGGAGAAAAGTAAGTGGAGACCTATAACATTGAATAATGTGGACTATAACATTTTTATGAGAATAATAATAAAAAAGTTACAAAATGGATAGAATATCTGACTAAAATGTTTTCAGGATAAAAGGACTTTGAAGTCAAGAGTTATCATGGATATTAAGATAAATAATTGATGATATAAATAAAAAATGTAGAAGTGAAGATTATGATAACAGATATAAGTAAAGTCTGTGATAATATTCAATATTAATCATTATGGAAAATTTTGCAGGCATATAATGTAAGCTTCGATGCCCCTGCATTGGCCCAGTAATCGAGGAGTCTCAATTCTCACCACCGGCAACAGTGATGTACACAATGGAAGGATGACAAGTACACAGACAATAAAGTACAATTTCCCTTAAGAGCACAAAGTGATCATGGTCAGTCTGGGGCTGGTTTCTCCCTCTTTCTCCAGATCCCCAATAAGGCTCCCCACTAGCACAGTTATAGAGTTGAGTAGTTAGCCGGGGTTCCAAGCCAAGTCTTTTCTACACTTTCTCTGTCCAACCAGTGCTTTGTGTACCTGACCAACTAACTAACTAACTAAGGCACACACACACACACACACACACACACACACACACATGCATGCGCACACACACATACCTCTGAAAGGCTGACACAGGTTTACTAGCTATGCCCCCTTCTGCCCAGACAATAAGGTAGTTATCACTGCCACCAGAACTCTTCCCAAAGGCAACCAATCCTACTGTGCAATGTTACTATTATCCAAATCGTAAGTGTGACCAAGAGAAAAGCTATTTAGGAGTGGCCTGTACAGTGTCACCAAATACATATGCAAGTACCCTAAGAGCTTAAATATGTCTCACAAATACCTGCCAACCACAAAGATAGGTTTAAATGTATTTAATAATAAATAATAAAAGAACAAGACAATACTCAATCAACACAGTAATTACAGAGTTCACAATCACAGGAAATATTTTAAAACAACATTGCAGGAGAGTCTCAAATAAATGCAGAAAACATCTAAACTAATCTTTACTATATTCCAATCTATATCTAAGAGAGATACTCTGTTCCAAGTCAGACAACATACAGGCAGAAGTGCTGATGATGGATGTTTTCAGGTCAAAGACAAGATACAAAATGCACACAGTCTCTCTCTCTCTCTCTGAGAGAGTTCTTAAATTACTATCAAATGTCACTGCTGGGTCAGCATGGATGACATCACTCTTTTTTATCTGCCTTCAGTTCCCAGGCTAACACAAACTAACATCTCTGTGTTAAAAATACATACCTCTCTCAGATGTTTGCAGAACTTGGAAGTCATAAAACAATAAAATGGTTTTACATTTAAAAACCTAGTAATTTTTTCTGTTTCAAGATAATAGAAAAACCTCTAGCTCTAGACATTGCATCTGTTTCACTGAAACTGAGAGATAACACAATCATAACACAATCATAAAACAATTTCAATTTATTTTCTTGAAGTTTTGCAAGTTAACTCTGTATGTTCCAGCTTCTACTATTAAAACATACATTTGCACAGGTATATAGCTTATATACATTTCTGTTCTTTTCCAGTAGGGTACACTGTGGACACATCCCTTGAAGCTCAGTACTGTACAAACCCTATTCAACATGCACTTCTGAAAAAGTAGTTTAATATACACATAACATACAGTTCTCTTACATTTGTAAGACAAGCATATGAATCATATTAATAGTCACAAATGACATATGATTATTTACAAAATTCCAGATAGTTGGGCTGGGAGTGTCACATAAGCAATAAAATATTACAAGTAATAAACTATGTTTATGAAAGGAACTATGTGAAACTAAATGTAAATGGCTGGAATGGAAAGAAATAAAAATAGAATGTGGACTAAAGCATGAATGCCCAGCCAGTAGCGTAAATTTCTCATTAGTTGTGAATGTAATAGAGAAGGACATTAATAAAATGTCAAGTAGCAGTGGATACAAAATGATGAAGGAAGTACAATTGTCAATAATGTATAATTATGTGGATGATACTGTATTAATTGTTAAAAGTAAAGTATGGACGGAAGTAGTAAATAAAAAAATTAAGTATAAACCAAGAGAAAAGTAAAGGATTTTGTTTTGAAGGTATGATAGGGGGTACTGAGTCCAATGAAAAATATAAAGATATATTAGGAATAATATTTGGAAGGAATGAATATAGACAACAACAATGGGATAATGTATTCAAAGAAGTAAAGGATATGACTATTTTTTGTAAATCATATAGAATTTCATATAGAAAAAGAACACTTGTTGAACACCATGGTAATAGGAAAAAATTGCTTATGTTCCTAACATCTATATGATTCCTATTAAGCATGAAAAGGAACTAATAATAATTTTATTTTCTTTTATATGGGTCTCTAGACTGAATCCAGTCAACAGAAAGATTCTATATATGAAAGAAAAGCAAGGAGGCGTGGGTTTAATAAACCCAATAGTACATGCGGCATCTTTAATTTTAGAAAAGGTATTAAAGGGAATTATGAAGGAAAATAAAAACTTGATAAAAATGATACTATATTACAAATAGAAAGAACTGTGGAAAGGAATGGAAGTTTAAAAAGGAAGTACAAGCACTATGAGTGAAGAAATGAAAGAGCACCAAAACAAAATTGTATTATGGAAAATACAATATATGTGAGAAAAATAGAAATGAATGGTACTTAAATATTATGAAAGCATTTTATTGCATTGATTCATGAAAAGATTTAGAAAGAGATAAGAAAAAAAGCCATAATGATGAAATATAGTAACTATAAAAGATTATAGAATGTAGACTGTCTATTAGAAAATTGCCAGTTAAGGCAAATACTCCATATAAGAAAAAGCAAGATAGAATATGTAATACATGTGGAGATTTTGAGACTACTGAACATGTGTTTTTGAAATGTGAAATAGTTAATCATTTGTGGGAAGAAATAAGTAAACATAATAGTGTGAAAAGTTTGTTAAAATGTTAGCAAATAAATATGGACATAATATCATGTGGTTAGTATGGTAAACAAAAACAGGAATAAGTGATGAAAATGGGCAGAATAAAATGTTATGTTTCATGGACTGTATGGAACAAGAGACTAAATGAAATTATATACAATGGAAAATTGATTTTGACAAATATTCTAGAGAAAATAATGTTTTTTAAATAGATGCAAAAATGTAAATATGTAAATATATAAATAATATGTAATGTATATATCAATAAAACACCCCTACTCTTGCTGACCACTAGGTGGCACTGAGGGCTGCTTCCAAGGTCAAAGTTTTCCAAGATGGAAGAGGAAAGTAGACACAAAGCTGAGAATGGAGTGATGCAGAATACTGAATTATCACAAAGAGATTCTATAAACAAGGAGATTGTTGTTAAAAGGTTGGAGAAAAGTGGTCTGGAAACTCTTCTGTTGATTAGATGTTGGGTTGAGGTGAGCTGAAGGCTGATGAGGAAGTAAGTTGGAGTACTATGGTGGATCACATGTTGGGAGCAGTATTAGATTAGGTGCTTTGTATAGCTTCACAAAGTTTTCAACAATAGTTACTGTAGTCAACATTTAGGCATGAAGTAAATTTATAAAGGAATGCTGAGTATAAGTGAGACAATTGTGTGTACATACACAAACACATGAAGTTACAATTTTATATATATAAAACGAACCAGAAAAAGAATCTGGATAATGAAAAGGTACTGAAAGCAGAGTTGGGTAGCTGGCTTTAAAAGCATACTCCTACAACAGGATGTTGTTGTGATCAGTAATAAATCTTTTTCAGAATAAAATTGGTAAATGATATTAAAAAACTGATGCCATGATCAAAGATGAAAGAAGACAAGGACTGATGCAATGACAACAAACCAGAAGAAAAGACTGATGGTAAGAATCAAAGCAGCATCAATATTAACAGGTATGAAATTATGGACACTATTATTTTACCTTTGTAATCTAACTTCTAGGATTTAAGGGCATTAATACACTTAGAAACAGAAGATTTTTGTGAGGTTGTTTTTTAAAACTATTTTTTTTTATTTAAAATGTGTGAATTAAGTGGAGAAAAAGAGCTCATTGGCAACATGGAATTACTTTATTTCCCAGAACTTAGGACTGCAGTTAAGGAAAAAAAATAAATGTCACTTGTATGTAGAGACCAAGTGCCAAATAGTTACCAAAACTTGAAAAGACAAATGCACTTGTATGGACAGCCTCCAAAGATAGCGCCAACGTGCAAGCCAAATTCTTTATTAATCCACAGTAAAAACAATCCTAAAGACAATCCTTACTTGAATTATAATCCACACATAAATATCTTAACTTTTTCACTGTGTTTTCATCCACATTTGAACTTCATCAGATGTATGCAAAACCCCTCCAAAATCATGTCATTATATACAAAATTCAATTAAGACCATCCAATATCTCCTTCTTTTTAATAAATCAGTTAAAACCATTCTATTGTTTAAAAGCGTACTACCTAAAAATTGTATTTAAAAAAATGCATATTAAATGTAAAAATAATAAACTTAATTTGTGCAAATCAGCATGTTATTAAAACCATTTTTTACCAAACATAAATTTAAGTATAAATATAAATATAAGTATCATGGCTTAAAACAATAGTATTAAATACATATATAAAAATACGTGCATCTAAATACATATAAAATCACAATTTCACAGTGGGAAACCCCCTTTGATGGCCATACTGCCAATTACAACTTGGCTGCACTGAACTTTAATAGTAGAGCTAGGGAGACTGCATCATTAGTTCACCTTTCCAAAGTTATGGATGATGGAGAGAGGAAGCAGTCATATCCCAGCTTTAATAATTTTGAGGAGACTTACATTATGGACTACACAGGAGATGCAGGGGTCATAAGACGTACCATAGAGAATGAATGGAATAAATTTAAGGAAATTTCAGACCTTGAAGGTATCTTTAGCAAACCCTTGGGAATTTATTTACAGAAGGGATGTTAATATTAAGAATATATTGGAAAACAGCAATAGACCTATCATTACACAAAGCAAAAAGAAAGGAACATACAAATGTGGGGGGGGGGTGCCCACAGTGCACCTTTGTTAGGTCCAGTAACAGTGTACACTTGGAAAGTAGGAATAGGGCCATAACTAGTATACGTTTTCTCAACTGTAATACTTGTGGGGTAGTCTACCTAGCACTGTGTGGGGAATGCACTTCATTTTATATTGGAAAGCTGGAGAGAAAATTAAAAATGAGAACACACATATGACATTAGGAATAAGAATGAAAATAATGCATTATACAGGCATTACATGACTTGTCAAGGAATTTCTTTCCAATTTTTTGTATTAGAAATAATTCCCAAAAAACAAAGAGGGGGCAATGGGAGACTAGGTTAGAGTACAAAGAACTTTACTAGCAAACAATATTAGAAGCCACAAAATCACCTGGCCTTAATGATGCAGTCTCCCTAGCTCTACTATTAAAGCTCAGAGCAGCCAAGTTGTAATTGGCAGTATGACTATCAGTGGGAGCTCCCCATTGTGAAATTGTGATTTTATATCTATTTATATGCAAGTATTTTTATGTATGCATTGAATACTATTGTTTTAAGCCATGATACTTATATTTATAGTTATACTTAAATTTATGTTTGGTTTAAAATGGTTTTAATAGCATGCATATTTGCACAAACTAAGTTTTTTTTTTTTTTTATATTTAATGTGTATTTTTTTAAAATACAATTTTTAGGTAGTGTGCTTTTAAACAATAGAATGATTTTAACTGATTTATTACAAAGAAGGAGAGATTGGTTGGTCTTAATTGAATTTTGTATATAATGACATGATTGTGGAGGGGTTTTGCATACATCTGATGAAGTTCAAATGTGGACGAAAACGCAATGAAAAAGTTAAGCCATTTATGTGCGGATTATAATTAAAGTGAGGATTGTCTTTTGGACTGTTTTTACTGTGGATTAATAAAGAATTTGGCTTACACTTTGGATCTACTTTTGGAAGCTGCCCATACAAGTGTGTTTGTCTTTTCAAAAAAATAAATGTGCAATACAGAATGTTGGACATAGAAAAACTTGAGGTAATGACTTTTTTCTGTCTGTTTGTGATAAGGCACATGATGTTAATAAAATGTATGATGAAATAAATGTTTAGACAGTAGAGTAGGAAGAATGGATGACAATGGGTATGCAGGAAGGAAACATGCAGGATATTTTAATTATTATAATTGAGAATGGAAAGTGGGAAGCAGTGAGTTGTTGGGGTCAACTAAAGTGTGTGTTGCTTGTGGGGATGAGAGTTATTAGGTACAAGACTGTAATAAAAGAACATGTGGTCAGTAATGGGAAAAGGGGTATAGCAGAAGGCTTAAGTGTAGAAAATGCAATTAATGTTGGCATTTTAACAGCTCAATGCTAGAAAAAGAAAGTTTATAAGAGGAAAATATTTCAGAAGAAATACAGTCTTTATATAACGGAAGATATTGGTGGAGAAAGTATTAATGAGGGCTATAACAGAATAAGAAAATGTATCTACTAGGAAGAAGAAAGATGGGAATGAGATGATAAATATTTTACAAAGACAAAGCTTTGCAGTGTCAGATATATATATATATATGTATATATGGTTCTACCTGACTTAATCGACAGCGTAGAACACCGACAATGGAATCCCGAGCTCCAGAAGATCGACAATGAAGAAGACCGACGCGAATCGCGAGTGGCAGAACATCAACAATGCAGAAGACCGAAACGACGGATGACAACGCCGACATGGGAAAAGGCTGTGTGAGTATGCGGTAGTGACGGACGTTAGGGTGCGAGTCAGGTAAGTGTGGATATTGACGGTCTGTGGGGATAGAGGTGGGTTAAGTGAGTTAGGGTTAGGGAGCGGGTTAGGTAAGTGTGCGGTAGGGATAGACTTTGGGATAGGGGCGGGTTAAGTGAGTTAGGGTTAGGGAGCGGGTTAGGTAAGTGTGCGGTAGGGATAGACTTTGGGTTAGGGGCGTGTTAAGTGAGTTAGGGTTAGGGAGCGGGTTAGGTACATGTGCGATAGTGACGGACCTTAGGGTTAGGGTTGTCGATAGTTGTGTATGTAAGGTTTAGCGTGGGTTTGTAAGGATTTTGGTGTGCTTGTGTTGTGTGTGTGGTTTGTGGAATGGGGATGTGTTTTGTTTTTTATTGTTGTTATTGTGGTGTGTGCAGTGTATGGGGTTTCGTGTTTGTGTACCGTTGGTTATTTCGTTGTCGGGTATGTGAGGTTTCGTGTTAATGCACTGTCGATTATGTGGTGTCGGTGATGTCGTTGTCGGTGTTATGTGGTTTCGACTATGTCAGGTAGAACCGTATATATATATATATATATATATATATATATATACATATATATCAATCATTAGAAAGTGAAAAATGGGAGAGGGGAAATTTGATACAGGAGAAGTACAAGAAGAAATGATGGTAAATCAATTGGAGAAGGTCCATAAAAGCATAATAAATACATAACTGTATGTAAAAAAAACTCTAAATAGGATGATAAAAAAGGAAAGTGATGGATTAAAAATATTAGCACTTTTTGATGAAGGAAATGTTAGATATAAGCAGAGATAGACAGCAATAATGAAAATTGTAGAAATGTAGCATAAAAATGTGGATTTAAAAAATACTTGAAAATATTAAGATTTATGTTGAAATGAAGATTACTATAAAACAAAAGTAAGAAACAATAAAAGATGGAACAGAAGAAGCAACACTAAGAATATATGGATTGGTTTATACATATTATAACAAGAAGAATATAAAATATTCAATGAGTTTATAAAGAAATGCATAGCAGATTTAGGGATTTGTGATGGTGTAATTTTGTTTATGTGGAAAAAAAGTTGAAAAGTTATAAAAAAATGCAGACCAGTAATATTGGGAAATACATCTTAATAAAGTGATAAACAAGAAAACATGGAAGGAAAAGAACATGAAAAAATTATGGAAAGGTGAAAATTAATGATACAGATGAAAACAGAAAATTATGGTTTAACAATATTATGGAGAAGTACTATGTGGTATATCCTTGGAAGGAATTAAAACAATATGCAAAAAAAAAAATGCTGTAAGGTATAAATAGAAATTGATTGGAAATTTTAATGAAGTATGGAATTTCCTGTGAAGAATTGTGTGGGATAAGTTACCATTTAAATGTAATACAAAATATAAGGTTTTGGAATAAGGAATTCTGGTGAGTGTAATGAGGAAAACACAACAAATATATATTTTAATGCAAACAATAATAACAAATATCTTTGGAGAAGTTTTAAAAAGGGATGTAAATGGGAATGGTTTAAAGATATAATTATCGGCATGATATATGGAAAATATGAGAAAGAAAAAAATGTGAAATTGAACCATGGGACAGTATACTGTTTGCAGAAATCTGGAGATTACAGGAAAGAATGTACGAGGGGTTAGTGTATAATGAAAATAGAGATGGTTGTGGAAGAAAGGATGGGGATAGATACAGAGATTTTAGATAATAGTTGCTGGCTTTAGAAATCTGGATTTTTTAAAGATGAAAAATGGAAATAATTGTTTTGTGTAGATTGTATGTAATGCTTAAAAAAAATGGAAGTAATTGATAAGTAAATGATAAGATTATGATTATTATTATTGCCACTCCCCATCATCCTTGGTGGGTATACTTAACACAAGTGTCCCCTAATAATCAGTATTAGACCCTCCTCTTTTCTTCCTCTTTGCTTACTACTTCCATCTAGATCTGCTTAAACAAAAACTAGTTATAGATGCTGGTGACACACTTATGTTACATTCCAGTAATTCAAACATGGATCTACAAAATAAACTGCAGAATGCTTTCAGTGAACTATGCAACTTTTCAGCTTTCAACAAAGATATTAACATCCCCCAGTAATGTCATAAATTATATATAAAAAAATGCCTATGCTCTTGCCTTTTCTCATAAATGACTTTAAAGGTTAACACTATTCTAATGTCACTGAACAGAAACATCTAGGTCTAATTCTCAACCCAGCCCTTTTAGTCACTCCACATACATACTATTTAATTAAGAAAATATTTGCTCAACTGAACATTTGCCATAAAATTATTATCCTTTTGTTCTCTGCTAAGACTAAATCAGCAATAGCCAAAAATGTTTTACACTCAGATTAGAATATTGTCTTCCATTTCTTGCCCTACCTTCTTCCTATAACACTTGCTGGTTACAAACAGCTGAAAATAAAATCTGTAAATTTATGCTTTTTGGTGAGACTTTTCTTGATCAATGCAAACTGCTTGAAAAAAAATAGTTTTCTGTTTCTAACATGGCTACAAGGTGATAAAACAAAGCCACTATCTCTCACTGAAAACAAAACATCTTATATAAGATGCTACCTATGATTACAGAAGTTCAAAAGATAGCTCTTTCTCCCTTGATCACTCACATTTCAAAACTTTGGGAGGAAAGGCCTTCTCCAGACTTGGACCTGCAAAATGGAATCAACTCTTTTCTGAAATCAAAAACAGACCTTTTAAGATTTTAAAGGCATTCTGAAAGAGCATCTATTTGCTGAATCAATCTGCATCTACTACTATGATGTTGAATAATTTGGCATGTTTAATCTTTATTTCAGTCTGTCCAAACATATACATTAAACTGATTGTACTTTATGTATTTAAGACTACTGTACTAAATTGAAACCAAATACTTTTCTGTGTAATTAATTGCTATAGCATTACATGTGCACTATGTTGATCAGTATACAGTGCTCCTTGAGCCTAGGTCATGCTGAAAGGGATCAGAAGACTTGGTCTGAATTCAAATAGTAATGCATTAATAAATAGATATATGGTATGAATATGAATACGTGCATAATGTAAAAATGAGTAAATAAGGAAAGATGTAAATAAAGCAGCCCATACTCTTTTCAATAATTACACTGGTATCTTTTATATCCAAATAAGCTACAACTAACAAAGGTAGATAAGGCCTCAGTTTAACATCTCATTCAAAGGTGCAAAGCATCCCTCTTGCCACACTGCACTGGAGTGTCAGTTTTGGAAAATTAATCCAGCCACCTGGTATGGGAATAAAACCCACAGCTTTCTCATCTTTTAGCACCAAATATAAGTATACTACCTGTTGAGTTTCAGTGTCCTGTCCTATTATCTTTGAATCTCATATCTTAAATAAGTCAAGTGCTAATGAAATACAGAATGGAAATGTTAAAAATATGCATCTTCTTATCTAGGTATTAAAGTAAATAACTCTAAACCAGTCTTATTCATCTTGAGTTGTCATTAGTTAGCATGTAGTACAGTAAAGTATCTGGTGTTTGGCATTGTTGCAACTTGCCTGCACAAATGATTGCAGTGGACAATGCTCCATCTTAGATGCTCTCATTGCAGTGTGGAAGAATCCTAACTTTGCCTGGTTTCACAAGTATAACCAGGTTATTAACCCTTTCAGTCAGCTTGAACTGTTTAACAAACATACAGACATCCTCTATTATTCTTATAGGTTCATAGGATCATACTAGGCTATCTGCCCTAGGGCATTTATAAGCCTAGCCAGAGTGTGTTTGGCTTTCGCCACCCATTTTAAATTAATTTTGCTATGCCCTTTTTCGAGGTTAGTATACTGTGCCTCTGTCTAACAGTGACACAGAAGTGATACCCGGGGTAAACCTGCGATCTCCCATCCACTCATCAAGATTCCTCTTGAAGAGAGTCAATGAGGGACTCTGCCTAACCTGGACTGAGATTTTATTCCAGAGTGAAGGGAGCCTCTGGGTTATGAATCTGTCCCTCCAGCATGTCCTATTTATTTCAGTGCTGAGGTTCAAGTCTCTCGAGCGCGTAGCTCGATGGGATTTGGATTTTCTGAGGTGCAGCATGTCCATTAATTCCGGGTTGGACATGGCTTTATATGTCAGGCACAGATCGCCTCTGAGCAGGTGGTATGCCACTGAGTAGAGCTGGAGTTTCTTTAACCGGGCAGCATATGGCATCTGTTTGAGCCCTTTGATCCTCTTGGTGAGGTACTTTTGGTGTCTTTCCAGTTGCTGCGGATGTCTGGTAAGGTACATCCCAAAAGGGGCATTGTACTCAATTATGGGCCTGATGAGGGATGAGTAAAGAGGCACGATGACCTCCCCTGATCTAGATGTGAATCCCTTCATGATTAGGTGGGCTATATAAAATGTTTTTCTAACCACTTTGGCCACGTGGTTGTCAAATGAGAGATTGCTATCAACTTGGGTCCCGAGGTCCCTAATTACTTCTTCTGTACTTAATGGATTACCACCTATATGGTAATTTGTGGGCACTTTGTTTTTGCCAAAGGGGATGACTATACACTTTTTGGCGTTTAGCTTGAGGCCATAGCTCTGGCACCAGTTGTCTGTTTCTATGAGGCCCTTTTGGAGGATGCTTGTGTCGGCTGGAGAGGCAATTATGGCGCCCAGTTTGCAGTCATCTGCGAACTTGGTCAGCCACAGTCCTTCCGAGTTGGCCTGTACCTCCGAGAAATATATACTGAACAAGAGAGGTCCCAGGACTAAGCCTTGTGGGATGCCACTTGTAACTGGTTTGGAGTCTGACATGGCTCCAGCAATTCTAACCATGTGGGTTCTGTCCTTGAGCCAGTTTGCAACCCATCTAGTGACATAGGGGTTTATATTTAAGCTGGTGAGCTTATCTAAAATGCCCAAGTGGGGTATTGTATTGAAGGCTTTTGCGAGGTCCAGGTAGGCTGTGTGGACCACCTTCCCCTCGTCAATGGCCTTGGTGACTGTTTCAAAGAAATTGACCAGATTTAAGAGGCAGGATCTGCCCTTAACAAAGCCGAACTGGGTAGGATCCAGTGTCTGTAGGTCCCCAATATCTTTATTTATGAGGTCCATGATGATCCTTTCCATAGCTTTGCAGACCAAGCTAGTCAGGCTTATGGGGCGATAGTTTCCAGGATCCATTGAGGCACCATCTTTGTGGAGAGGGACCACTGTTGCTGTACGCCACTCTCTGAGTACATATCCTGTAGTAAGGCTGAGATTGAACAGTAGATTTATGTTTGGGTTTAGCTCTTCTTGGAGTTCATGTAGGACGCAGCCCGGGACACCATCTGGTCCCATTGATGCTGTGTTTTTTGCTTTGGAGAGGGTGGCTCTTTCCTGAGCATCTGAGATGTTGGGGGGGGGGCAGCACTCTGCTGGGATAGATATTTGCCATTTTGGTGGGGAGGGGGGGAGAAGTTTGCGCTGAACCTGTCAGCTAGGATGTTGGCAACGTCTGTGGGTTTGGTGTATTTTTTGTCATTTTGGACTAATTCTGAGCATATCTGGGAATTCCCACCCAGGTTCCTAACATAACTAAAGAAAGCCTTGTGATTATCCTTAGTGTCCTGTGCAATTTTTCTCTCAAAGCTGGCCTTAGACGATTTTATGAGTGCCCGTAGTTTTTTGTTAATACTGATCAGAGATGCCTTCCCTTTTTGGGATTTTGCTCTATCATGTAGTAGCTTCCTCCTTCTATTGTATAGTTTGTTTATGGCTGGGGTCCACCAGGCAGGACGCCTGCCTTTGGAGGATTGGGTCTTGGTTTTATTTGGGATTGCATGATCCATGCATTCCTGAAGGTGTTCATAGAATGCATTTATAAAGGATTCTGTGGTCTGGGCCATATTTTCCACAGGCCCGGGGGCTTTGAAGGATTCCACCTCAGTTTTGAGGAGTGTGAAATTTGCTTTAGAGAAGTTTTTCACTGTGGTTTTCTGGGCAGGGGGTGGGGTCGGGATGTGAATATCCAGTGAGATTAGTTTATGGTCTGATCTTACCAGTGAGGGATACACTTCTGGTCTGGAGCATAGAGTCCCCATGTTGGTAATGATCAGGTCCAGTATGTTCTCCCCTCTTGTGGGAGTGGTAACAAGTTGTTCCATAGCATATGAGTTTATAAATTCTAGGAACCTTTGGGCTAGGGTGTTGGAGCTAGAGTAATGCTCCCAGTCTATGTTAGGGTAGTTGAAGTCGCCCATTATAATGGTGTTTGGAGAGACCTTCATATTTTCCAGTGTTCTCAGGAAGGCCGAGTGGGGTTCCTGGGTTTGGGAGGGTGGTCTGTAGCAGGCTATAAACTGGAAGGCAGTTTTACCCACTGTTAGTTGCACATGGATAGTCTCTGATGCTTCGTGCTGTGCCACCAACCTGGATGTGTGGGTATCTTTGATGAATATTGATACTCCCCCTCCTTTTGTGGTTCAGTCCAAGTTTTGGGGCCGAAAAGCATGGTATGAGGTATAACCTGGTAGTGCTGGGGTGCTCTCGGGAGCCTTGAACCAGGTTTTTGTTACTGCACAGATATCGATGTTCTCCATGCTAAGGAGAGTTTCGAGTGCGTGCATCTTGAGGTTTAGACTTCTGGCATTGAGTAGCATTACTCTTAGTTTCTTATCCCTTGTGATACCTATGGAGGTGGGTTTGTCTTTTGAGCCTTGCCTAAAAAAGGCACTATGGGGGCATCAAGAGCCTTTGCCAATATCCGAAAGCCCAGGAGTGACAGGTGCAAGCCGTCCCTAGCGAAGCATCGTGGCTTGTCGAGCATTTCATCCCAGGCTGACAGGCATTGGATCCCCTTTGAATGACACCAATACTTATGCCAATTGTTGAAATTGATCATCTTGTCTTCATATTGTGGCATCATTCTTGGTGAGGGTAAGATGCTACTCAAGGTCAGGGTCATACCGGCCTGGGCTACATGCTCAGAGAGCTCCTCTATGTCTCTTTTCATGTAGTCCAGGGAGGTACATCTCAGGTCATTCACACCAGCATGGACAATGACTGAGTCATATTTGTACTTGCCTTGGAGTGACCTGAGTGCTTGTGTTATGTGGCGGATCCTAGCGCCCGACAGGCAGCTCACCATGACCTTCTCCTTGTTCAGCCTGGTGAGCGGGACATCAGTGTGCCTGACGATAGAGTCACCTATTACAAGTGTATCAGGTGTGTTGTTTAGCCTTAAGGGCTGTGACTGCTTGGCACACTGGCTTTGTGAGCTATGTGCTGCATGTGTTTTGTTTTGGGGTAGCGGTTGCTTGGGTGTCTGGTTTGGAGGTCTCTGCTGCTTAGTCAGATTTTTATTTAGAGCCTCCGAATATGTTTTTGTGTGTTTATGTGTTTGGTTTGCTAACGTGGTAGGTCTATGTGAGACTGGAATTGTAGTGAGTGTGGTTTCCTTCTCCTCCTGACTGGTTACACCAGTACTGAGTTGAGAGAGCTTAGCCTCCAGTTTGGCTATATGGTTGCATCTCTCACATGTGTTGGAATTTGTTGGGAGGAGGAGAGGGTTGTCTGTGTACATGAGGCAGTTGTAACATTGCCTCAAGATTCCCAGATTCACCAGCTGGACCGGAGAGGAGATTGACAACTGACCTTTGGACATGCTAGAATAGTATTGGGAATTCCTTTATAATTAAAAAAAGGGCCAATGGGGAACAACGTACTCAAGGGGAGTTTGTGAGGGTGTAGTGCTTTTAATTTTTTAGTGCTGACTTATATAATTGCTTTAGTGAGCAAGTGCCAGGTAACTTAAATGCAATGTGTTACAGGTAACTTAAATGCAAAAATGACAACCAGTAACTTTCTTTCAAGTGAAACAAAGAAATAAGTACAGTAAGCAATGCAGATATCACTAGGGATCCACAGAAGCGCTGAAAAGCCACGTTTTAGGTGGAATTAGCATTTTGGGGAAATAACAAGCAAACAAACAACAAGCATACAAACAAAGCTAGATTCAGCAGGCCTGGATCTAGTCTATGCTACAGCAAACAAGGTGTACCAATTTCAGTAAGAAACAGTTCAAATATGCAGGCACTATAAGCCTTTAACCAGAAATTCCCAGCTCAGAAGGGCAGAGTCCAGCCTCTCCTCCCACAAGAGTGCAGACCACAAACTTTCTTAATGTAAAATAACTGGCCTGAAGTCCAAGTGCTTAAATCAGAACTAATACACTTTTAGAATAACAGACACTGAGCCCTCAATCAGCAGTTCCCAACTTAGAAGGATGTAAGCTACCTGTCCTGCCACCACAGTGCGGGCCACAAACCTTCCTAATGTAAAACAACTGGTCTGAAGCCCACGTGCTTAATCCAAAAGACTTAGAATGATAGCTACACTTTAATCAAGTTACTACCAAGCAGTAATAAATACAATTGAATACTTTAAAGAATGCCTGGATTAGTGCTCAAGTTATACAAACAAAGCTAGATTCAGCAGGCCTGGATGTAGTCTATGCTACAGCAAACAAGGTGTACCAATTTCAGTAAGAAGCAGATCAAATATGCAGGCACTATAAGCCTTTAACCAGAAATTCCCAGCTCAGAAGGGCAGAGTCCAGCCTCTCCTCCCACAAGAGTGCAGGCCACAAACTTTCCTAATGTAAAATAACTGGCCTGAAGCCCAAGTGCTTAAACCAGAATTAATACACTTTTAGAATAACAGACACTGAGCCCTCAATCAGCAGTTCCCAACTTAGAAGGATGTAAGCTACCTGTTCTGCCACTACAGTGCAGACCACAAACCTTCTTAATGTAAAACAACTGGCCTGAAGCCCAAGTGCTTAAACTAAAAGGCTTAGAATGAGTTACACCAAGCAGTAATAAATACAATTGAGTACTTTTAAGATGACACAAAAGCAAAATAAAGTAGGAAGAAACACAAATACAGTATTATGTATTGCTGTTTTAACTACTGCAGTATCCTGACCCAATAAATAAAAATATATTTCTGCAAAACATCATTAAGAGCTGAAACTTCCAGATGAAGTTATTTCATTTTTTAGTTATTGCTTGCCCATTTAACGTTTTGGGATCTACTAGTATCTATATTCTTGGAAACATTAGCAGGAGCTTTCTGAAATGACCTAGGAAGGAATTAAAGAAATACTGTTCATGCAAACATTAGGTTAACTGTGTCTATATACTGTAGGTCCTCCTCCACATACAAATTTTCTCACTTGTCAAATGACCTTACATAATTCAAAACCAAATCAACCAAAATAAGTGTTGCCAATATTATGAAAAAACAAAGCAAACACACTATGGTAGCATGAAGATATTTAAAACCAAATGTTTCTTATACCTCCAAAAAGCTGAAGTTTTATTTGAAGATTCATTTGACCAAGCATAGTTGGTGGATTTACTATATTTTCCAGTGATACAGCCTTTAACATCACTTTATTCTTTCTGTACCTTTTCTCAAAAGTAAACAAAATCTAACTTGCAAATTTAATTTTACAATTAGAATATGCCATCAAAATGCATATAGATTTACAGTTTCAAATACAGCTGCTGGAAAAATATTTGCAACTGTGCTTCAGTATATAGCATAAGACTAATGTTTTTCCTTGACTTGCAAGCTTTTCTGACCAGAAAATATTCGTAGTATACACTGTGATTTATATTGCACTGATTCCAATCTGCTAAATTCACAAAAAATGTCTTTCCTTTCATATTTACTCAGTAGTGTGCAAACCTTGAAAAACAAACTTGCTTAACCCCTTTCAAAATAGTTGTTACCTGCAGATAGCCTGCAGATTTTATTAAATGTTTAATTTCATACAGGCACATCTACTATATTAGGCTTTATTTAAGCGCTGGGCAGTTTCTGGGCATTATCATAGGCAGGTATTGCTGTCCATTTATTTTGCACTTTTTCTCAGCACTTCATTTTCACATCATTGTCTATCACAGCAAAATCTTGCACATTTCAGTTATTTGTCAAGACTTTTTTAACTGAAACTTGTGATTCTACTCACTCTTTGTATATCCTTTGCTTTAATATAATGCTATTTTTGATTTTCTCACCAGCCATTCTTTCACTTGGTCATTTCTATGCCACACAGAAATCGGCCTCTTACCACTGAATCCTGGATATCACCTAACCTCCAGTCTTTCTCTTTTGCTCACAGTATGCTTGAAATTTCTGTCCCATGACTGCTAACATATTTTTTCCTGCTCACCAAAGGTAAAATATTATATGTCTGTCAAACTTCCTTGCCTGGCATACAATATCCTTGCACTTTCTCTAATGTTCGTCATTTCTTCTCACAATCAGATATAGCTTTCTGCAATTCTTCTCAAGGTGTGATACAGATCATCTATCTGGAGTTCAAACTTCCAGACATTATCATGCAGCTTCAGATGTGTTAGTGGTTGAGTGAAAACGTCTTGTTCTAATAATATGAAAAACTGAACAAGATGAATAGCTTATCAGATTTTCTGACTGAAACATGAAAAAGAACATTATTTATTTGTAAGAGTTATGTGCAAAGTGTAAAACTTTACGGAGTGACAAAATTCATATGACAAAAACATCTTGGAATTTTCACTCTCAAAACATTAAAAATTAAGCAGATTATATAATTACCAAAGTGAAAAATCTGGCAGCAGCTACCATGCAGAGTTCAAAATAATTTTTGACTTTAACGTAACAGCAACTTTGCTTACTCAAGTTTAAGTAAAAAACACAGCTTTATTAGTGCACTCAGTTGGTTAGCACTTTCACATTATAGCTTCATCAGACCATCTAATAAACTGAGTACCAAAACGTCATTTAAAATCATTCAACCACCAATCATGACACATCATAACCACTTCCAAGGCCATCCTTTTAAAGGTACATGTTAAAATTCAATATTTAAAAAAACTCATCACAGTGATTAAACTCTTCAAATACAGATAATATTCATTTCGCAAAAAACTTTAACATTTAACTAAATAATTCAAACATCGCTGCGATCAACTTGAGGTCAGAAATTATACTACAAACAACATTACTGACTTCTCTAAATCACTTGTAGAAAAGTCTGACCAAAAGTCAGAACTATAAACTTTGAACGAAAAGAAAATGCAAATCTACTAATAACTCCACGAAATAGGCTGGGTGCTCGAGGACAGCACAGTACCAAAAAGATTAGTCCAACAGCTTTATTCGAATCCACTATGCAAACATAAGCACAAGCTGTGCTATGTAAATCAACGAAATAAAGTACACACAAGGTCCACAAGGTTGAGCGCTTTCATCTGCAAAGCAGATTTCATCAGAACCCAGAAGCTCACAATCAGAGTCCTTAAATGTCAAATTAGGCGCCAAAATGATAAATGAGTTAATTGAATTGCAATGAATTCACTCAAGTTTTACATCCTTGCAGGGCTATGTGCCTCAAAGCATACATACATACCTTACATAAAATGTATAATATAATAATATACAATAATATACAATAAATAATTGTTATAAAAACATAACAGAACTGGTTCCTATAAACTTGTACTAAAACATTGTGAAAAATAGTACAACTAATGTTTAGATATGTATCAAAATAATAATCATCAAAATAAAAATAAAAATGTATCTAATCTTTCTAATCTAAAAAGTATAAAAAATATAAATGTTGTACTTTATACATATATCAAAGATATAATGAGAAAAGAATTAGAATATCTACGGATGTTGTGTGTTTCGTGAGTGCATAGGTGTCCTAATTTCTAGTGAATATATCTTGTACCAAGTAAAATACATACTATAAATTACATACTGTAAAATACATGCTTACGTAAATGAAATGAATGTACTGAAAAGTACTCACAAACCTATCAAGCCTAGAGTAGTGGCCCCCTACAAAAATAGAACTGTGCATAGGTCGAAATTGAACCAGAGGTGCAAAAATTATATCAAGAATTATTGTAATAAGCATCATCATCGAAAAAAAGTATCATAGTAGATGAATGGATGTATATCTCAAAATCTTTCTCTACTACAAGACTAGTCAGTTAGTGACAATTAAGAGATGAACAATAAAAATAGTAAAAATAGTGAAAAATGAATGAGTGATAAATGAATAATGTATGATAGGTAGGAGAATTTGATGTATGAATTGAATATAGTAACTATAAAGAACTATATTAACTGTCAAGAATAAGGAAAGGCTTTATACTTATGTGGTCATTAAGACCAGGTTTGGTTGTTGCATCACAAATCATTTGCCATTTTCTTTCTAGAAGAGATAAATGACCTTTCCAATTTCCCCATGCTGTTGTTGTATCAATGTGGTCAATGATGCTAAACAAAAAGGAATGCTCGCAACCCCTGTCTATAATATGCCTACTAAGTGCATTATTGGGGTCCTTCTTCTTTATCCTATATGTATGTTCATAGATGCGAGTCTTGAATCTCCTTTCTGTTTTACCTATGTAAAATGCATCACATCTCTCACAGGTGGCTACATATACTAGTCTGGATGTATTACAGTTGCCACCTTTGCATTGCAGCCTAGTATGCATGATGTTGTTTAATTTCACTACCTTGATAGAGTTAATTAGTCTGCACTGCTTGCAAGACCCACATTTCGTGGTGGGTCCATACATTTTGTCCTCCCTATGTGTCAACTGAGTCTTTTCCAACAACCTTTTGATATTACAAGAAGTTTTGTACACAAATTTAGGGGCATTCCCCACAACACTGATTGAATCATCTGATATTCTGAAAAGGTTCCAGTGTTTTAAGAGTATCTCCTTAAGGGTATTGACATATGGACTATAGGTGAGGACACAAATGCATCCTTCATGGATTCTATTCTTTTCCTGTGAAATGAAGGGTTTGCCTAATAAGGGTGGATATTTGTTCCCCCATTCCTTCATAATATACGTTCGTATAGGTTTTATTAAATTTTTGGGGTACCCCCTATTGTAAAACATTTCAGATATCATATTAAGTTCTCTCTCCATAACCTCCCTAGTCGAGCTCATACGTGCAGCTCGAATGCACTGGCCTCTAAAAATATTTTTAAATATATGTGGAGGGTGACAACTGTTGTAATACAAGTAGTCGTTCGAGAATGTTTTTTTCCTAAATATTTGGGATTGAAATCCACTCTCGGTGGTGGATATATATGTATCAGATAGGCTATACCCTGAGGCTCCACGTTGTAAGTAAATTTTAAAAATTGGGTTGTATTATTTAGATAGTCAATAAATTCAGGTATTAAACTGGCTGGTCCTGTCCATATGACAAAAAGATCGTCCAAATATCTGCTGTAATAAGAGACATGCTTGTAATATATGCTTGGGAAAACAAACAAGGATTCCCATTCCAGCATTACTACGTTGGCGAAGATCGGGGCACATGAGGCCCCCATAGCAACTCCTCTACTTTGTCTATATAATTCCCCTTGATATTTCAGATAGTTGTATTCGAGGACCAACCTCATCATATCGACCAACAAATTGATTTTCTCAAAGCTCAACCCGGAGTATCTCTTTAAACCATCAAAAAAGAGATCTAGGCCTTTCTCCTTGGGGATACAGGAGAAGAGGTCAATGACATCTATGGTTATAAAAGTTTGGCCTGGACGCCAAATCAAAGGGGTGAGCCTACTCAAAAAACTCCAGGAATCTTTGATTAGATGTTCAGCATTCTGGTATACTTGTTTAGTCCAAGCATCAATGGTCACTCCAATGTTATAGGTTTTGGATTTGGAACCGGAAATGATGGGTCTAAAGGGAGGTCGGTTGACATTCTTGTGTATCTTCGGAATCCCTATAATAGTGGCCATCTTGGGAAATTCATTTCTCATGAACTCATAAGTGTCGTTGGAAATCCTATTGTCCAATAGGAAGGCTTCAATAGCTAGGTCAATGTGTTGGTGACCTATGTTGACCTGATTAAGAGACACTTGTTCATAGTTTCCAGATTCATGTAGAATGTTCAAAATTTCCTGATGATAGTCAACAGTGTTAAACAACACAATCCCTCCACCTTTATCCGGTTTCATAATCCTTAGATCTTTGTTGCCTATGACAGTGTTCAAGCACTCTCTTTCCGCTACTGAAAGATTGTCCAAAGTATGGTCAGATGATAGGGATTCGTGCTTCCTGATGTAATTGGAATGCCAATAAATATCACTAGCTACCATCTTTTCATATTGGGCAACCATAGGATTGTATCCTGGGACATAAGTGCTCTTTCTTTTAAGTCTAGACTGATGACCTTCGTCATATTGTACCGTAGTATCTTCGTGATTGTTGTCCTTGAAGTAAAAGGCCAAGTTCATTCTCCTTGAAAGAAGTTTGATCTCCTTGATAGTGTCGAAAATGTTGAATTTGGTTACGGGGATATACTTCATGCCCTTACTGAATAAGGAACAAAAATCTTCTGTAATGACATAATCAGTGTAATTGTACCGCTAGGGTTGGAATACACTGAAAATGTGGTGCAAGATTTTAACAAATTGTTTGACCAGTTCGGCACATTATACATTGAGAAGTTAATAGCATGCAATGAAGAAAAACTGGTACATTTAACGAATGAAATAGACAAACTTAATGAAGAAATTTTACATGATGATCATTTTAAATCATGGTGCGATTTATATCACAAACAATTCAGTACGGTGGAATACAGAGCTAATACCATAGTAAATAGAAAGAAAGGCAAAATTGAAAGAGACATTACGGCCTACAAACAGCAGAGGGCATATGTGTGGCCTCAGTACAAAAGCAATGGGAGTAGATTCAATCAAGGACAGGAGACATTTAGAAATGAAAGAAATGACACATGGAGATTAGAGAGTGAACAGAATTTTCAGGGGGGACGATTTCATCCAGCTCCCAAAAAGTTCAGGACAAGATACTAATTTCTGGTATCCATGTGGGGCTAGATAGAGTGGATTCTAGTGAACCTTCACCCTATTCCATCGATCCACAAGATATCCATCCCAATTCCGTCGGTCCCACTATCCTTCAAGGCCCATCTGTGGTCACTCACACGTACAAAGGCCTGCAGGTGTACAATTACACTGATTATGTCATTACAGAAGATTTTTGTTCCTTATTCAGTAAGGGCATGAAGTATATCCCCGTAACCAAATTCAACATTTTCGACACTATCAAGGAGATTAAACTTCTTTCAAGGAGAATGAACTTGGCCTTTTACTTCAAGGACAACAATCACGAAGATACTACGGTACAATATGACGAAGGTCATCAGTCTAGACTTAAAAGAAAGAGCACTTATGTCCCAGGATACAATCCTATGGTTGCCCAATATGAAAAGATGGTAGCTAGTGATATTTATTGGCATTCCAATTACATCAGGAAGCACGAATCCCTATCATCTGACCATACTTTGGACAATCTTTCAGTAGCGGAAAGAGAGTGCTTGAACACTGTCATAGGCAACAAAGATCTAAGGATTATGAAACCGGATAAAGGTGGAGGGATTGTGTTGTTTAACACTGTTGACTATCATCAGGAAATTTTGAACATTCTACATGAATCTGGAAACTATGAACAAGTGTCTCTTAATCAGGTCATCATAGGTCACCAACACATTGACCTAGCTATTGTAGCCTTCCTATTGGACAATAGGATTTCCAACGACACTTATGAGTTCATGAGAAATGAATTTCCCAAGATGGCCACTATTATAGGGATTCCGAAGATACACAAGAATGTCAACCGACCTCCCTTTAGACCCATCATTTCCGGTTCCAAATCCAAAACCTATAACATTGGAGTGACCATTGATGCTTGGACTAAACAAGTATACCAGAATGCTGAACATCTAATCAAAGATTCCTGGAGTTTTTTGAGTAGGCTCACCCCTTTGATTTGGCGTCCAGGCCAAACTTTTATAACCATAGATGTCATTGACCTCTTCTCCTGTATCCCCAAGGAGAAAGGCCTAGATCTCTTTTTTGATGGTTTAAAGAGATACTCCGGGTTGAGCTTTGAGAAAATCAATTTGTTGGTCGATATGATGAGGTTGGTCCTCGAATACAACTATCTGAAATATCAAGGGGAATTATATAGACAAAGTAGAGGAGTTGCTATGGGGGCCTCATGTGCCCCGATCTTCGCCAACGTAGTAATGCTGGAATGGGAATCCTTGTTTGTTTTCCCAAGCATATATTACAAGCATGTCTCTTATTACAGCAGATATTTGGACGATCTTTTTGTCATATGGACAGGACCAGCCAGTTTAATACCTGAATTTATTGACTATCTAAATAATACAACCCAATTTTTAAAATTTACTTACAACGTGGAGCCTCAGGGTATAGCCTATCTGGATACATATATATCCACCACCGAGAGTGGATTTCAATCCCAAATATTTAGGAAAAAAACATTCTCGAACGACTACTTGTATTACAACAGTTGTCACCCTCCACATATATTTAAAAATATTTTTAGAGGCCAGTGCATTCGAGCTGCACGTATGAGCTCGACTAGGGAGGTTAAGGAGAGAGAACTTAATATGATATCTGAAATGTTTTACAATAGGGGGTACCCCAAAAATTTAATAAAACCTATACGAACGTATATTATGAAGGAATGGGGGAACAAATATCCACCCTTATTAGGCAAACCCTTCATTTCACAGGAAAAGAATAGAATCCATGAAGGATGCATCTGTGTCCTCACCTATAGTCCATATGTCAATACCCTTAAGGAGATACTCTTAAAACACTGGAACCTTTTCAGAATATCAGATGATTCAATCAGTGTTGTGGGGAATGCCCCTAAATTTGTGTACAAAACTTCTTGTAATATCAAAAGGTTGTTGGAAAAGACTCAGTTGACACATAGGGAGGACAAAATGTATGGACCCACCACGAAATGTGGGTCTTGCAAGCAGTGCAGACTAATTAACTCTATCAAGGTAGTGAAATTAAACAACATCATGCATACTAGGCTGCAATGCAAAGGTGGCAACTGTAATACATCCAGACTAGTATATGTAGCCACCTGTGAGAGATGTGATGCATTTTACATAGGTAAAACAGAAAGGAGATTCAAGACTCGCATCTATGAACATACATATAGGATAAGGAAGAAGGACCCCAATAATGCACTTAGTAGGCATATTATAGACAGGGGTTGCGAGCATTCCTTTTTGTTTAGCATCATTGACCACATTGATACAACAACAGCATGGGGAAATTGGAAAGGTCATTTATCTCTTCTAGAAAGTAAATGGCAAATGATTTGTGATGCAACAACCAAACCTGGCCTTAATGACCACATAAGTATAAAGCCTTTCCTTATTCTTGACAGTTAATATAGTTCATTATAGTTACTATATTCAATTCATACATCAAATTCTCCTACCTATCATACATTATTCATTTATCACTCATTCATTTTTCACTATTTTTACTATTTTTATTGTTCATCTCTTAATTGTCACTAACTGACTAGTCTTGTAGTAGAGAAAGATTTTGAGATCTACATCCATTCATCTACTATGATACTTTTTTTCGATGATGATGCTTATTACAATAATTCTTGATATAATTATTGCACCTCTGGTTCAATTTCGACCTATGCACAGATCTATTTTTGTAGGGGGCCACTACTCTAGGCTTGATAGGTTTGTGAGTACTTTTCGGTACATTCATTTCATTTTACGTAAGCATGTATTTTACAGTATGTAATTTATAGTATGTATTTTACTTGGTACAAGATATATTCACTAGAAATTAGGACACCTATGCACTCACGAAACACACAACATCCGTAGATATTCTAATTCTTTTCTCATTATATCTTTGATATATGTATAAAGTACAACATTTATATTTTTTATACTTTTTAGATTAGAAAGATTAGATACATTTTTATTTTTATTTTGATGATTATTATTTTGATACATATCTAAACATTAGTTGTACTATTTTTCACAATGTTTTAGTACAAGTTTATAGGAACCAGTTCTGTTATGTTTTATAACAATTATTTATTGTATATTATTGTATATTATTATATTATACATTTTATGTAAGGTATGTATGTATGCTTTGAGGCACATAGCCCTGCAAGGATGTAAAACTTGAGTGAATTCATTGCAATTCAATTAACTCATTTATCATTTTGGCGCCTAATTTGACATTTAAGGACTCTGATTGTGAGCTTCTGGGTTCTGATGAAATCTGCTTTGCAGATGAAAGCGCTCAACCTTGTGGACCTTGTGTGTACTTTATTTCGTTGATTTACATAGCACAGCTTGTGCTTATGTTTGCATAGTGGATTTGAATAAAGCTGTTGGACTAATCTTTTTGGTACTGTGCTGTCCTCGAGCACCCAGCCTATTTCGTGGAGTTATTAGTAGAACTATAAACTTTAAAATAATTTTAACTAAAACATAGAAAATATAATAAATATAGCAAGGACAGCCTACATATACCTCATGTATACTAATATCTATCTAACTTTAAGACTCTTAGTTCGAAGAAAGGGCTTTAAAGAGAAGCTAAGTGGATTATTCGGTTACGTGCTGATGCAGGGAGAGGACTGAATGAAAGGGTTTCTTTAAAGCCCTTTCTTCGAACTAAGAGTCTTAAAGTTAGATATTAGTATACATGAGGTATATGTAGGCTGTCCTTGCTATATTTATTATATTTTCTAGGTTTTAGTTAAAATTATTTTAAAGTTTATAGTTCTGACTTTTGGTCAGACTTTTCTACAAGTGATTTAGAGAAGTCAGTAATGTTGTTTGTAGTATAATTTCTGACCTCAAGTTGATCGCAGAGATGTTTGAATTATTTAGTTAAATGTTAAAGTTTTTTGCAAAATGAATATTATCTGTATTTGAAGTGTTTAATCACTGTGATGAGTTTTTTTTAACTATTGAATTTTAACATGTACCTTTAAAAGGATGGCCTTGGAAATGGTTATGATGTGTCATGACATGATTGGTGGTTGAATGATTTTAAATGAAGTTTTGGTACTCAGTTTATTAGATGGTCTGATGAAGGTATAATGTGAAAGCGCTAATCGACTGAGTGCACTAATAAAGCTGTGTTTTTTACTTAAACTTGAGTAAGCAAAGTTGCTGTTACGTTAAAGTCGCAAATTATTTTGAACTCTGCATGGTAGCTGCTGCCAGATTTTTCGCTTTGGTGATTTTTGTCCATTTTGGGAGCAAAGCTTTTACTTCTTGGAGTTTAGCCGTTTTCCTTTTTATTGTTGTCTCATACATTATATAATTACTTTATAGATTGTACAAAAAGTCTTCAGGTTACCCTGTGATCATTCTGTTTATTATATCAAAAAATCCAATTATTCTATGTCACAAATGGAAATCATTCTATTTCCTTCATTTTTGAAAGTTAGTCAATGGATGTTCAGCAGAAATGTTATTTGTTGTGCTATTCACTTCACTTTACTTCTGACACCATGTAATATACTTTTTCTGATGCAGTTCAAAAGCAACAGGTAATAATGAGTTAAGAGGTTTAAGGTCCAGTTGTTTCAATTGCTTAACAGTAAGTCACGAAAGACTGGCACTCACATTACATGAATTCCCTTGTGGTACCTCCAGTTCATAGAAAAATGTTACATAATACACAGCAGCTTCTTCACTTCCAGCTTTTTTAACATCTATCCCATTTGCAGCAACCACATTCAGAATTACTTTCTTGTTATGTTCCTCATCTTTGATAAAAGCCCTGAATGGACCAATGTCTCCGCTATCTCCTATTCAATCCTTGGTTATACTTCTCCTCTTTTATTCAACTCTTAGCAGGCTAATGTCTGTAACCACTAATTTCATATGTTTTCTTTGACCATTATTTCACCTCACTTCAGCATCTTATAACATCCTGCACCTCTTTGCTAGTCTTAAACCTCTTTAGCTAATGTCTCTTGGTGATGTAACTGTCTAGAGGAAAGCTTCAAGGAAGACCTTGGTCTACAGCTTTACAGAGTTGAGGCAATATTATATGAAGAAATGTAGTTGTGAACCCCCACTCATGTTAGTCATGCTACTCTGGCATACCATAAATTACCTATAAAAATATAAATTCATATGTTCCGTGCAACAATCCATCAAGTTGGTTAGAAGAAGTCAGTCAAAATAAATTATTGGGAATAATCAATGATACTATCCTCATGTTTGATAAACACATAAATTATGTTAGAAGCAAAATTAATTGAAAATGAGGGAAGAAATATAAATCTAAACCACATTTATCAGGACATACCCTACCAGTAATTGCACACATTCTATCCAGCCCTACCTCTTGCTTCTTCTATCGTAAAAAAGCTCTGTAAAACTCATCTAACCAAACCCTAATGCTATTAGAACACTATTGTCAGGTTTGCTACAAATTTACCCCTCAGACTACACCAGTGTATACAATGCAGAAAATACCTACCTTGAACATAAAAATGCACTGGTATTTTTCCATGCTAAACCAGTTCATACTGTCCTTTTTAAAGCTATAATGACCAGCCCTAATTACTCTGATGGAAAATAATATCCGGATAGACCTTTAAGATCTTCTAACCAGATCAAAATGTTACCATAAAAATCATCCAATCAGTGTTGAGACTCACTCTTGCTCAGTATCAGTTGCACACAAGTGTTACAATATGAAATCAGAACAGAAACAAATACAAAAAAGCTCACATCTAAATATCACAACACAGAACTAAAATTTAGCACTATCATAGCATAACATTCAAATATTTTACTCAAACTAGATCATACATTCAGATAATACATAAATAAAACTAATGTGTGAAATCATATGATATTACATAACCAGCATTAATTCAAGAAAACAAAAAGTTATCACTGTGGTAGACTGTGCTCAATACAATAATCAGTCAAACAGCAAAAAAGAGAGCACAGAACGTTCGGTATCCACGCTTTAATACAGCAATACAATACTTAGAACAGCAAAGCTTTCGGGGCTTCCCTTCCTCAGTGCTTAAAACAATTACTGATACAATCAGTTCATTTAAATAACAATAAGGAAAATCACCTGACATAGCCAACCAATAAGACATACATACAACTCACACACACACACACACATATATATATATATATATATATATATATATATATATATATATATATATATATATATATATATATATAAAAGAATAATTGCATATGTATATGTTAAAATACAAAAATATACAAGTATATAAAAATATGTATACACACAATATAATGCCCTGAACGACAAGTATTATTAGTGCAGTATATGCTGTTTTTTAACTAAAACAGGTTTTATGCTCACTTTATTATTAACACCAGGAAAAACATTTGCTTGTAGTCTTACAATCCAAGAATATTCAACATTCTCTAGAAAATTATTAATATGACCACCTCTCATATTTTCATAAATAACTTTAATGACCCTAAATTTGAATCTATGCTCCTTGCCATTCTCTACTACATGTTTAGCTAATGCATTAGTGGGTACATTTCTCCTAATATCTGATTTATGTTCTATAATACGGTCTTTTAATCTTCTACTACTTTTACCTATATAGAATGAAGAACATTTGATGTATGTAGCTAAATATACTATAAACATTGTGTTACAATTCGCATAACAATCAAAATTATATTTATAACCTGTATGGGGATGAGTAAACTCAGTATTAGTTAACAGATCATCACAACTACAATTTAGACAAGGGAACATGCCTTTTCTATCAGTAAATTCTATGCCCTTAGTCCCATGCAGCTTAAAATCTTTAAAACATAATCTACATTTAAGATTTTTTTCATTTTTATAAGCAAAACTTGGTTTATCTGTGATAATTTGTTTTAGTTCTGGCATAGATAACAGAATATTTTAGTTTTTCTTAACAACTTGCTCAACTTCCCTTGTTTTAGTATTATATGTAGTAACATATCTCATCTTCTGATTGCCTATTGTATTGATATTCATCACATAATTTTTTTCTTCACTAAAAAATAGATCTGTAGTATTTGATCTCCCCTTTAATATGTAATTTGCTAATAAATTAATATTTCCTTCTTTATATCCTCTTTCCAAAAATTCATTACCCATAGCATCCATTTGTTCCTTGCAAAGATCATCATTAGTGTTTAATCTACTTACCCTAGCTAACTGGCCTTTAACTATACCTTTAAACGTATGGGGAGCATGCATGCTTCGTCTGTGTGTATATCTATTAGCATGCACTGTTTTTTTTATACACACTCTTATGTAATTCTCCCTTGTCTATAAATAGATTTATGTCCAAAAATGCTATATTTTTACTTGATGAACATAATTTAAACCATAAAAATTCAGTAGTTCTTTCTAAGGAAGATACAAACTCTTGCAATTCTTCATGTGTACCTGTCCATATGAGGAAGCAATCTACAAACCTCTTATAAAACATTAAATTAGCCTCACAAAAGCTTTCACCAGAATATACAAATTTGCTCTCCCATTGATTTAATACAAGGTTAGCATACACATTAGCCATGGGTATCCCCATGGCAACCCCAGAAATTTGTATATATACTTTCTCATTAAATAAAAACACATTATTGTTAAGGATTATATCAACTAGCTTACATATAGTGGCTATTTTTCTTATTGCCAAATCTGTATTTGTGCTTAAAAATTCACGAATACACTCAAGTCCATAGTCATTTGGAATAACTTTAAATAATGAATTAATATCAAGTGTTGCCATAATAAATTGTTCATTCTTTTTATTACTGCTATTCCATGCAAATAATTTTGTCAAAAAATCATGAGAGTCTTTCACTACACTTTTACATTTTGGCATATATCTACTTAAAACATCTTGTACATATTTAGATAAAGGTTTAGTAATCCAGCTCTTCCGAGACAATAGGTCTAAGGGGTGGACTGGTTACAGATTTATGTATCTTTGGTAGGCCATATGTGATTGGCAACACCGGGCAAGAAACAGTAAAAAAATATCAATTCATCTAATGTAATACCATTCTGCAAATGCAAATCATATATAAACAAATTAATTCTTGAAATATATTTTTTAACTTCATTTGAATGTACTATCATTTAAAAACTCTTCCATTAGCTTTATATAATCACATTTATCAAATAAAACAATAGCACCTCCCTTGTTGGCTTGTTTGATGATTATTTCATCATTACTTTCTAAGTTTACTAATGCCTCAGATTCTTTCATAGTTAAATTGTAATAACTAAATTCACTTTTCTTAGAAAATACATCTCTTAGTTCATTCTCACATAACTCTTGGAATGCTGATAAAATAGGGCAATTGTATGGAACAAATGCACTACTTCTCTTACAAGTACTATTATTCACCATTACTGAATCCTTAAAAGTTAATTTCAAACTCAAATTACATACAAACAATTTTAAGTCAGTAATTGCATTAATAACATTGTCATTACAGCTAGGTATGAATTGTAGTCCTTTGTTCAGGACATGCAGGTCCATATCAGTCAATTCATATTTAGACAGATTCACTATATTATTACCTTTAATTATTTCTGCCGTACCATCTTGTTTTTTGTTACTGGACTCTCGTTCTTCCTTTTCATGGTATCTGCTCACTGCCATGACCTGCCCCTCGACGCTGATCTGTTCTCCACATTTATTTTTGCTGGTAGCTTTATGGGAACAGGTTTGAATTATTTTAAATAAGATACAGTTGAAGCAGCTTGACTTATGCTCTCTTCATTCGATTCTGGCGTGCCGTTAAGTCCCATCACTTCAGTTTCTGGTCTCTCATTTCCTGATTGTATTATAGACTGATTCGGACTGGTTGTTCACCCTTCTGAAGTCACACCTATCAACGACGCACTTGAAACTCGCTCGCAGTTCCTATCAGTGTTCGTCATCATGGTGACAGTTTGTAAAACATTAGCACTTTCAAACACATCCAGTTGGTCTACTTTACTGTTTGGCTTTGGGATGCTATTAGATATAGGCTTATTCTTAGGCGAGGCAAAAATTTGCCCAAGCCTATAATCATTAACGTCTCTGAGCAATTTCCATTTTTTAACCATCTCTTGGTTTTTATCAAAAATGGTTAATCTCTCAATCATTTGATGAAAATTATTTGCAACATGGTGAAACAAAGCATCTGAGGTAATTTTATCTTCCAAAGTGTTTATTTCACCCACAAGCTCTCCTTCAAGACTCAAAAAATAATTATTCATCAGTCATATAATCGGCCTCAATTTTTAAATTTAACTGCTGTCAACTCTTCAGGAGTTTAGGGTATGTGTTCCCATAGCTTGGCATCTTAAGAACAAGCAGCCCTCATGGTACCACTCCTAGTTCTACATATGCTGAGAAGCTTAAACACTGCCATTGTAAATGTTTAAACATTTGCACTTTCTTTTCAAGCTCAGCAATTGGTTTAATCATTTCATCAATACCTCATGTAACATTTGAGTCATTGTCAGAAGGAGGCAAGTCCATAAAACTCAACAAAGGATTATTACCTTTAAAAAGTAAAGTTTTTAACGAAATTTGAGGACCTTCATTCAGCTCGTTATTTCTAGCGCATACGGTCGCTGTAGTTGGCATACTTGTAGCAACTGTAATCACAAATATGATCGGCTATGTACAATTCTGGAATTCGATCACCCACAGTGAGACACACAGGTGATTTTACTAATTGTTATTTAAATGAACTGATTGTATCATTAATTGTTTTAAGCACTGAGGAAGGGGAGACCTGAAAGCTTTGCTGTTATAAGTATTGTATTGCTGTATTAAAGCGTGGATACTGGAATGTTCTGTGCTCTCTTTTTTGCTGTATAACCAGCATTAATCTCATATTTTTCCCTTCTTAATACCCTTTATTCTCTCATCTTGTCCTGCTCTCAAAATGACCGCCTAGGCACTCTACTCCATAATGATAGCTAAGGGAAACATGACTTTACTATTTAGAAAAATTCAGCCTTACATGAGTTGATAATTTCTGTCTTTGCACAATGTTGTTAGTCAAAACTAGGTTTTTCAATGGCCATTCATGTGAAAAAAGGGAGATGGTATCAGAGGCTTCATCATCATCTCCTCTTTATTCCTTAGCAAGCCAGTGCTTTAGTATGACAGTTTAGTTAGAAGAGGAACATTATATTTTCAGGTGTGCTACAAAGGAGTGAATGATAAATCTTGTAAGATCAGGCAAGGTATGAAGGATCTGTGTTGAAGGAAATTAAAGGTGAGAAAGCAACCAACTAACCACCTTTCTACATTAGAACTCCAAGTATGAATTAATTTCTCATGCCCTCTTAAGCTTTAAGAGCATGGGTACAATGGGGTCAAAACAGCAGTAGGCCCCTACTACAGCACCACTGGGACTTTTACTAATAATAGTATTTATGGGATGTTAGGTGGTTTTATCAATGGAAATGAACAGGAAGGAGGTTCTGGCCCTGACTGATTCCAGAACTGGCAGAATGAAAGTGCTATAGATATTTGAAGTTACTTATGTCTTTTCTTTTCCTTTGCAGTCAAATTATGTTTAAAACATTACAAAGCAGGGATACATTTGGCTTTAGCAGGTGATGTCATCTGTATGTTCTACTTAAATATACTTTCATTCTCCAGTAATACGTGATTTTGTATGATTTTTGTCCCTCTTCTGCCTGTTGACAAGCAGTCTTCTGTAGTCACTCGGCATCCATTCATTCCTAGGAGGGTGACAGGTGACTGTTGACAATGTCATTCATGTAACCATTATGTTTTCTTTTTTCTGGCAGGCCCTAGCCCTCATATCATTTGGTAGCCATGAAAAGTAATAGCCAAGCATTATGGTCACAGTGCTTCCTGTAATTCTGCATGGCAACAAATATAGTTTTCAAGGCTGTCTGCAAGCTGGGGTGAAGGCTAAGACAACAAACCATCACTCCTTTTGTCTTTGTTTTCTTGCAGCTCATAAAAACTTGTGTGTTTAAAAAATGCAGTGCTAGTGTGGTGCCAAGTTTTTTTTTTCATTATGAGAAAAAAGAGCTGTGGATGTATGGATGGATTTGAATATAACCATCACAGATCTTTTCCTGTTTTTCGTTGTCCTAGGCAGGGATTTCTCATGCATGAATGCTGCTCAGCCAAGCAGAAATGCACAATTTAGGCAAATTCCATTAATGAACCCGATTACACACACACACACACACACACACACACATATATATATATATATATATATATATATATATATATATATATATATATATATATACCAACATAATACTGTAACCCATCATTCCAAGATTGCTCAGTATGCATTAATGAATCTTGCAGCAATTTTTTATTCATTTTAACAAATGACTACATTCTCCCACACCCATATAAACATTACGTAATGTACATTCATAGGGTCATAGATATGTACTGGGCTATGTGGGCCATTTTAAGTCTAGCCAATTTCCCTTTCAATGGTGAGAATCAAACCTGCACTTTGTGTTTGTGAAGCAAACACCTTAAGGATTATGTCACTTCCCATTCCCTCATGATTCATTGATATAACGTCGCAGTACATTGAGGATTCATTGGTATAGTATTGCATTTATTTTTGGTTTTATTAACATCTTTGTGTAGTGTCACCTGCGTTCTGCCTGCCGTGAAAGATACCATCAGACATTAATAAATGTTTATTGAAATTTTAATGCGCTTTGGGTTACTGAAACCAGAAAGACTATTTCTCCTATCTGGAAAGTGTATTAGCAGGCAGAAATAAAAACAGAAAGCAGTACTATGTTCCTTACTTATCATGGAAATTATAAAGATGTAGAATATGACTGTGTAAAGGTTCAGCTACACTGAAAACTGAAATAAATTATTAGGTGCACTTTTCTTAAAATAATCTGCTAATTAGTTAATGGTGACCAGCAAAGCTTTTGAGATACATGCTTGTTTTTATGCAGCCTCATATGATAAAAAAAGCATATTGTCTATAATCTAGAACTTGGGTCTCCTCCACTCATGATAGATTTGCTCGGTGTATTATTTATTTATTTATTTGAAAATGTTAGTGGGCCAACCCCGAAGCCCCTTTATACTAAATGCTAGTTACTGTAAAATCTAAGACAAAAAAATAGAAAACAAATCATTGTATAAAACTAAAATAACTACAACTAAATGAGATTTGTAACATAAATGTAAACAAAGTGATGCTATTTAAGCAATCAGGTATAGTAATCTAGCATTTGATTGGCAACATATATAATTATTTTATTTTATTTAAACAGTGAATGACAGTAATCTATCCTGTAACAAACATGGCACAAAACTAAAAAACACTGTTAAAAATTTAGCAATACTTCTTAATCTATTGCACAGACACCATAAGATACATTAAAATGCCAAACACCAAACATTGGTGAGCATTTGATTTGTTTTAGCAATGATACATCTTTTGTAATACAGTTGTATCTGCAGACAGATTATCTTAAATTGGTTTAGGAATGTGCTCACTTATGAGAATTGATATGTCAGCACCCCATGGGTCAGTGAGCAATTTCAGTGGGCTGCACTGATTGTTTTCTTGCATTATTGTCATTGATTCACTTAGCCGTGTTATGCCTCACTTCCTTCTGTAACCTTGGAACTGGTTTTGACTCACCACCTATTAAAACATCAGCATCAGTCTTGCTCCTTGCAAACATTTTGTAGCTGTAGCTCTCTGTTTTGGCACTTGCATATTTTAGGTATTGTGCTGTAGTCTTTTATTCTTCCTATAATAAGCATTTCTTAGCATTTTATTTCCAAGTATATCTGATGTATTTGCATAGAAAAATAGCGAGAGAATCTGCTAACAAACATATAGTGTACAGCCATTATTCTGTGCTATTCCTAGGTCTGGCTGTCATAACATTGTACTAATGTCCACTTACATTCCATTTTCTGTTAGACCATTTCATGTTATTTACCATATTCGGCTGTGTGAACCTGCTTTGTATTTTTACATAACAATCACCCACTGGGGAAAAAAAAGAGATTTTATGGCAAAAATTCTTCACTATTTCTGTACAGAAGCATACTTAAATAGCTTTCCTTATGCTACCACTTCACATTGTGATGATTTTTGAATACTTCTCAGAACACAAATAATTTGAATCTTAGCTAATGTTTACAATTCATTACAAAGCAATTAATTAAATCAGATGTCCATTATATTACTGTATTCATTATTCTTTTGCTGACTGTGAAAACAAATTAATTCACATGGAACCTTTTCAGCTGCAGTCTATGAAAATAAGAAAAAAGGCAGTTAGCATAGATGTCATACACAGAATCATGGTTACTGCATAAAACTGCCTAAATTATCTCAAGACTGGAGCTGTGTGGTTGATCCAGGATGCATGACCAGAAGGCTTGCCATAACTAAGAATCATGTTTTAGTAGAATGAATGGTTTAAGTTCAGTGTTCAGAGTAATGGTGAGTGTGGAAGAGAGGTGAAGAAGAGAGTACAGGCAGGGTGGAGTGGGTGGAAGAGAGTCTCAGGAGTGATTTGTGACAGATGGGTACCAGTAAGAGTGAAAGGGAAGGTCTACAAGAAGGTAGTGAGATCAGCTATGTTATATGGGTTGGAGACGGTGGCACTGACAAAAAGGCAGGAGTCAGAGCTGGAGGTGGCAGAGTTAAAGATATTAAGATTTGCAATGGGTGTGATAAGGATGGACAGGATTTGGAATCAGTATATTAGAGGGTCAGCTCAGATTTGACGGGTTGGACCAGAGAGGCAAGATCGCATTGGTTTGGACATGTGCTGAGGAGGGATGCTGGGTATATTGGGAAAAGGATGCTAAGATGGAGCTGCCAGGTAAGAGGAAAATAGGAAGACCTAAGATGAGGTTTATGGATGTATTGAGAGAGCAGATGCAGGTGGTTGGTGTGACAGAGCAAGATACAGAGGCAGGAAGAAATGGAAACAGATGATCGACTGTGACGAGACCCCTAATGGGAACAGCCGAAAGAAGAAGATGATAAATCAGGGCATGGAGGTCATATGAAAAATATGGAACAAGAATAGAGAAGGCCTTGTTACCTTCTGAGAATTTCTGAACTGGAATAATATAAAGTCCTCCGATGAATGGGTAAAATAGTTCTGAGTGCAAGAAAAATGGAAGGTAGAAAATGAGGACAGAAGTAACACAGCATTTAATAAAGAAGCATTTCAAGTTCAGAAATCAAGAATATTAATTTCAGTAGTAGTGGCTATGGGGTCACATACTGTTAACTCACTGTAATGGAGTGTTCTCTGGATGCTGACAAGGATATTACTACTGACTTTATTTATTGGCATTTGTTGTCCTGCATGAGTATTGTTAAAACAGAGAATATAAGAGAGGAAGTGGTTTCAGTTAGAAGGATGTCATTATCCTTACATAATATTGTAGCACTGATATCTGGTGCAAGATGGCATGAGATGCTAGTAATAAACCATTTAAAATAAATTGAACTCAGATGGTAATAATTTACTTATAAAAAGACAGCAACACTCTCGAAAGAATACAACAAACACACATTGTATTTAGCACTTTAGCAAGCTTTTAGCTGACAAAAAAGAAAAGGATGAGGTCAAGCCAAAATTCCACCTACCTGAGCTTGATTACAGTATTCGAACTGTTTGAGAATAGAGTACAGACACGCTAGTTAGCAGAGAACTGGTTGAGGCAGCCAAGGGATATTGGAGTAGCCCCCCTACCGGGGAAACACATTTAAATAAACACATTTAAATAAAACTTGGCTGCACTACAGAAAAGCAAAAACATGCTCTCTGTGGAATGTATATGTAATTATTTCCAGGGGAGTAAGAATATAGCTAAAGTAAGGTCAGAGAGGATCTAAGTTTTTAGGAAGAAAAACAAGGAGTATTGCCTTCTATACAGAACAAATGGAGAAATAGGGTTAAGTTCTACATGGCGTAGTATGCTGATGATAAAGAAGGGATACAAAATGGAAAAGCCCCATTCAGAATATGAAGAAATGTCAAGAGCTCAGTGAGAAGGAAAGGAAGCATGATGGATCATGTAGACACTGGTAGGGCAGGTAGATTTGAGCCATTAACTATAAGCTGGCTACATGTCAGACTTTTGCAGTCCTTAAAATATAAGTTGGCTAGATGTCTCAAAACCATTTGCTGCATAAACACAGAAAGTAATCTTTGGGCCATATTTTTGTGAATACACTTGGTGATGCAAATAAGAGCATTAGTAGCACTGGGAAATGCAGGAATCCAAAGTGCTCATCAAAAGGCAGTCAGATTTGTCTGTGAGACCTAAACGTTGTAAAGCAACTGGTAAATATAAAAGCTAACTAGGTGAGTCGTTGATTCTATATCTGTCCTGACACTAATCAAATCTATTATTAGTTACTGAGTATGTGACCAATCTTATCTTTCTCAATTTGATGACTATCCATACCAAAGATAATACCCTTGTCTAAGATTAATTTTGCCTAGTTAGGGACATAGCCTTCTTCTAGACATTGATCTCAGTAGTTAAGCACTGACAGTAATTTCAACCATGCCCTTAGATCCATCTCTTCCTCCATTTTCTTCTCTACACAATATCTTGTGCTGACTAACTCTTCTGCCCTCTCTTGACTGCCAGAATTTGTGAAGACTCATTGCGTATTAGAGTTTATAGCAGCTCTCAAGGAAAGTCTGCTTGTTACCTGAACAATGCCAAATCTCCCTCTATATTCTCAGGTTGATGGATCGATCATTTCCATCATGAGTAATGAGTGCATTCAACACAGCTAAGCCAATCAGATTTGGACTCCCTTAAATTAATGTTCTAAATCTGACAATCCAAGCCCATCCATTTCTAAGCATAATGTTAATTTGTCTCATGCCTTCATAGATTTCATTTTTTCAATGAAATGGCCAAAAGATCTCTTTCATAAATGCAACAAATTATACTGGCATTAGAACAGGGCTGCTTGATATGTTTAAAGTACTAACTGTAAAATAAACATGTGAGTAACTTGACATTTTCTGGGGAACAGAATCCAGAAGCAGTTACCTCCGTTTCAGAAAACTAGCTTTATGCTTTTTAGAAGGGGCTATTCAAACTCCAAGATAACTAAAATATTCATAAATAATCTCAAAGATGGCTGAACATTTATACCTAAGGCTTCTGTTCTTAACTAATTTACCTGGTAATAAGCCAGTTTCCCAATATGCAGTAACATATGAAATAATATTAAAACATCTTTTTGGACAATGAAAGATAAATAAAAGTCACTGGCAAAAAGTGAGAAATTGACATGGTTCTTAAGAATCTATAAGTTGTATTGATTGAAGCCCTTATGTGATGCCCATGCCCTGGTGCAGCAATCAAGGAGCCTCAATCCTCACCAGTAACACCAGAGAGGGCATCTCATATGAGAGGAAAGGATAACAAATACACACAGTAAAGTGCAATTTTCCCTTAAGAGCACACAGAGATCACAGTCAGTCCAAGGTTGGTCACTCCCTTGCTCCCCAGGTTCCCAATACGACTCCCCACTGGCACAGCTATAGGGTCCAGATCTCAGCCTACCTAGGCAAGCTAAAATTTCCAACCAGTGCTTCATGTCCCTGCCCAAGTAGCTGACACACACACTTTGAGATAAGAGTTTATACAACCACACATACACTTCTGGGGAAGGCTGGCACAGGTTCTCCAGCTGTGTCCCTCTTACCCAGACTATACAGTAGTACCACTTGCCACCATCCAGCTAATACTTATCAGCTATTCAAAGGCAAAGGGTGTCCAATTATTACTGTGCAATATTATTATCCAATGGGTTGGGAGGGTGGCCTAATGGTTCAGGTGTTTGCCTTACAAACACAAGGTGCAGGCTTTGAGTCTCTCAAGGGATAATTGGCTAGGCTTAAAATGGCTCGCAAGGGTAGTTAGCCTAGTACTAATATTTTAACCTATGAATTGGTAAGTGTGACTAATCAGTCAAGGCTTATTAGAGTGGCTTTGTACAGTAATCACTATAAATATACAATGTTCTCTAGAGCTTAAATTATCTCTACAAAAACTAGCCACAGTTAAAATGTTTTAGAATATTTAATATTAAATAATTAAAACCTCAAGAGAATACTTTCTACTACACAATGCTAGTCAAAAGAGTTCAGAGATCACACAGAAATACTTAAAATAAATCAGTAGTACAGTTCTGACATCACAGAAAAACACAATCTAAACTTTCTAATTCTAGCTATTCCTAAAAGAAAACACACTTCTAAAATAACTTACTTATAGAGCAAGGTAGAATGCTATGAGTTGGATAGTCAAGGCAAAAATGCTTACTAATCTCTGGTTCTCACTGTTTAAATTGAAACTTCAGTTCTGCTAAACATTACATCATCTTTTACACCTTCCTGGTGTTCCCAGGCTGACAGAAACTGCATTTACATTCTTTTACACTTAGAGCAATAAAGGACATTCCACGTTTAAATTCTGATCATTAAGTTAAGCCTTAAAACAATAGGCAGGAAGCCTTCATCTAGCCAGACTGGAGCCGACTTGTAAAACATCAAAGGCAGTGACGAAATAATTTTAATTTCAAAGGACCAATAAGAAATGCTTGACTTAGCTTTCTTTACAGCAGATGGCAATGTTGCCACATTGTTTTAAGTTCAACATTCATATTTACAAATGATAGAATTATCTGCACAATTCTATCTGGCTAGGCTGGCAGCCTTCACCCATCTCTACCAGTCTTCACAACTTAGTTACCATGTCAAAGATTCAAGGTATAATGTAGACAGTAAAGTTCCTAGCAGATGCCCCATCTGCTTCCCTTTGTAAGTTAAAAAGTTAAAAATGGGTTGGCTGAGATCTTAATCTTAGCTGGTGAATCTTTGTATGTGCTGTTTAATATTTCTAAGAACTGCTTAATGCAAGAAAAGGATCTTAAAACCAAAAAAGTTACAGTTAAACATGCTAATCTCTTTCTGGAATAAAGCCTACAATTACCCAAGGTGCACTAGTGGATCAAGTATCAGAATCAGTATCTTGATCTTATAAGCATGCTTCCCTTCTACAAACCAGCACTGGTCCAAATCAAGCAAATCTAGTTGCAGGGAGTCAATCCAGCTGCTGTACTGTCTATAAATAATTTATAATCATGACTGTGTGATTGATAGTGGTTTGTAAATGGATGGCCGGTCCAGATTTCTTCCCTTCTTGGAAGGGAGCTCATATGTAAAGTAGTATTCATCAATAAAAGCAACTCAGGCAGCAAATGACCTTTAACAAGGTAAAACAACTTCAATGAAAATAAAAACTGCTAAGCCTGTTGCATCTCCCTTTCTATGCCATGCAAAAACAGTTTTCATTTTCTGTAATGTAATTGGAGTTAGTAACTCTACTGGCTGATTGCTCATTTGTTGCAATTGTCTTATCTAATATTGATAGAGATTTAAACCTGGAAGAGTGAATTGCATATCTATCTCAGACACCTTGCCTATAAAACTACACTAATCCATATACTGGTTACCTATACAATGGAGATATATATATATATATATATATATATATATATATATATATATGCCTATTTCTTGGATTTCACTGAACATCTATTGACTAATACAATGTGTTCCATACACTATTTGTTTCTCAAGTAACTCTGCATAACACCTAAAAGGAAATATGTGCTGTTGTATATGTTCTGCTGAGATCCCCCTAACTCCTGATAGGTGCATATCAACCTTATTTTTCCAAACATCTTTATTAAATTGATACATATCAACCCTGTCCTATTAGTTTATCTTCATCCTTAACAGGGTAATATTTGATTAATACTCCAATAAAGATGGAAGCGGACAAGTTCAGCAAAAGCACGGGCTGTTTATTTAAAGTAAGCGCTTTCGGCTAAGGATATTCGTCAGCCTTCTTCAGACTAGAAAAATAATAAAAATTTTTATTATTTTTCTAGTCTGAAGAAGGCTGAGGAATATCCTTAGCCAAAAGTGCTTACTTTAAATAAACAGCCCGTGCTTTTGCTAAACTTGTCCGCTTCCATCATTATTGGAGTATTTGTGGTTTTCACTTCGATTAATACTTGATTAAGATCAAACATAATCTATTATTTTGGACCCTCCTCACAGTAAGCAAAAAACCCTCATATCCATATTTCATCAATTTTTGAATGGTCGTGTTCTTTAATATGGATTTTCTGCAGACAAACTATCACACAAGCATATTTCCTAATATAAGCAAATGCTTTACTTCTCCTGACTCAGTTTGCTAATCCACTATCCTTCTAAAACATTATGCTAAGCTACGTTATCATACGAAGGTCATTATACTAACCAAGCTACCATTTTGATCTGGAGTCCCTTTCTTTGAAGGCAATCTACAGTAGCAATTACAGTATTAATGACCTCTGGTATCCTCATCTGGTAGAGGCTTCTACTTTTATTAGCAGCACTACAACACTTTCAGTTTCAAAATAGCAAACTCAAACACATATTGTATAAGAAACTGAGTTTTAATAGAGGGTTCATTAACAAAACCAGAAAGCAAGGACTACTGTGTGTGTATATATGTATGTATGTACACACACACACATATATATATATATATATATATATATATATATATATATATATATATATAAACCATGACTGGGTGTGGGTATATCAGGCTTTACCTATGGTTGGTGTGGTTTGATCACAAGGGCAAAGCAGACCATGGATAAATCCCGACATACCCACATCTAGAGGTGAATTATTGCTATTATACAATGACATTATTTAAGACACATATGGACTACCTTCCTTAAACAATGCCTGTATAACAGTGGTGTAGTGTTCTTCTGCCTTCTTCCTTGATTGCTGATGTGCTGTGCATGCATATGGGACTTGCATTCCCAAACTTGCACACTGCATCGGTATAGTGCAGAGGAAGTAGTGGAGTAGAGAGAATATCTATTGCTGCTTTTTTGTTGTTGTTTGGTTTTGTTTTTGTTTTTTTTTCATTTTTTTGGCCAGGATTTTATGAGGGGTAATGCTTAAAAATGAAGAAAATAATGTACAATTGTGATTATTTATCTTTGAAGAATGTACGTGATTTTGTTTAGTAGTTTGCTGTCAATGGTCACTACTTCTTGTTGAAATAATTTGATGGCTGTGTTCTTGGGGGAGAGAAGATGGTGAAGAATTTCATTCTCTGTGCATGTTCATGCATAAGGTTGTGTATCAGAGCCTGATGTCAAGGGGGTTGTTTGTGCTTTTCTGTATACTGGCTTAAGTTTTGAGGAACTATACGATACCTTGATGTATATCTGTGAATGCATCTGTGAGTTTAAAATCAGCAGTATGAAAACCTGTGCAGGTAAATTCCTTCACTAAATGTAATCCCTGGTATTAAAGTGACTTAATATCCTCCCAGAAGTTTTGTTCTTCTAGCAAAGTTGTCATTAGACAAGTCCAGCAGGTCAATGGCACTTTAGCAGACAGAGTTTTTTTTATTGGTAAATGCTCAACTTACAATGGGCACTCTGGATGGGCTGTCCAATCAGCATGCTCAATTTTGAATGACAATTACCCATTATTGTATAAAATATATATGTATATATATATATATATATATATATATATATATATATATATATATATATATATATATATATATATATATATATATATATATATATATATATAAACCTATATGGTACTTTTCCGTTATCGGGGCAACACTTCGAATGAGCGCTATATAACCTGCAAAAAATTGTGCATCGCTTGGCTGCATTTTTCTCTGGTGGTGCTTTTTTTTTAGAAGCTTTGAATGCTTTCTGCTGTTATATGGATGTTATCAGCAAAATTCTATTTATGTTAAGGTGAATGTCTTAAAATGTTTTCATTTCAGAGGAAAACTGTACATTATCATGCAACCTCAGTTCTACAACCATACTATGGTACTGTTTTCCTCTTGCCATGTCTTTTACTGCTGACCACCCAAACTTTGATACTATTTAATGCAAGTGTGTAAAGAAATGAACAGTTAGTCTCTTACAGGCTGTGTTTAATTTGCGATGTATTTGAAAGCAACTGAATATCCGAATAATAGCTGGTTTTATACTAGCGACTAATACTGACTGCTAAATGTTAAGACTGTTGCTTGCCAGTAAGAAGTACAAGTACCTAAAAGCATGTGCATTTCATCTTCTACTTGTCATGCTTTATTGTTCCATGTGTTTACATTCATTGTATGGCTAAACGATAGTGTTTTATCACTCAGTACTGTTTCATTTCACAGCATTTCATTTATTGCACTGGCGTAAAGGATGATTTTTTTTTTTTTTATTACTCGACAATGCTTGATTTTTCACTGCATTGAAGTAAATTGGAATGGTGTAATATTAGTGCGTAGTTATTCAGCATCAAGTTTATATACTGTTAATGAGATAACTTTTCTAGGCAAAACTGCTAACATCGAACTGAAAAATAGGTCATCACTTGTCAAAGCCTATAAATCAGCATGGTACGCAAGCAGCTGTTATCAACTGCCACTGAATTGCGAAAATACAAATTCTTACATGCCATAAAGAAGAACCACATTTTGACATGTGCATTTCGGCTATGTAACAGCGTTCGACAAAAGAGGGAGGTTTAGTGTTAAAAAAAGGGTAATTAAGGGTATCTCATTATGTTACAGAGGTAATAGAGGTGAATGTATTACACCTGCACAATAAAACAAAACATCAGCAACAAGAAATGCTTAGTCTTGTACAATACATGTGTGCATTAGAAGCATAAGAAAACGTAACTTCCTGCTTGCACTTCGTAGTGTCAGCAATTAAGAATAAATGTTGATTGACGTTATCATTTTCCTGTTCCGCTTAATAGAGTGAAACAGAAATGTATGTGAAACTGAAATACACGGACTTCTACTTAGAGAGAACAACAGGACTTAAATACAATATTTAAAGCGCTCATTCGAAGTGTTGCCCTGATAACGGAAAGTAATATATATATATATATATATATATATATATATATATATACATATATACACACATATACACACACACACAGACGCACACACACACACACACACACACACACACACACACAGATAGGTAAATATAGATATTTAACAGTATACTATCATAGATTCATAGGTTGGTACTAGGCTATCGGCCCTAGGGCCTATACAAGCCTAGCCATAACAATTCCCTGGCTATTTCTTCCCACACTATTTACTTCCCTGAACCCCTGTCTAGCAGGGCAACTGACTTGATCCCTGGGGTGAATTTCCTTTCTCCCATCCAATCATCAAGGTTCCTTTTGAAGAGGGCCAAAGAGGTGCTCTGCTTGACATGTATGGGCAGTCTATTCCAGAGTCTGGGGAGACTCTGGGTCAGGAACCTATCCCTTCAGCATGTTTTGTTTATTGTGATGACAGGGTTAATATCCCTGGAGCATGTAGCTCTGAGGGATTGGAATTTCTTTAAGTGTAGCATGTCCGACAGCTCTGAGTTTGACATGGCCTTGTATGTTAAGCAGAGATCGCCTCAGAGTAGACGATATGCGACAGAGTATAGCTGGAGTTTTTTAAGGCAGTCAGCATTCTGCATCTGCTTTAGGCCTGTGATTTTTTTAGTGAGGTATTTCTGCAGCCTTTCCAGTTGTTGCAGATGTCTTGAGAGGTACATACCAAATGGAGCATTGTATTCTATAATGGTTCTAATGAGAGATGAGTACAGTGGGACAGTGACCTCCTTTTTTCCTGGATGAAAAGCCCTTAGTGATGAGGTGTGCCACATAGAAAGATTTCCTGACTGTTGTGATGATGATGTGGTTATTGAAGTTGAGACCACTGTCCGCCTGTGTCTCTAAGTCTCTTATCACACTTTCGGTGTTTAATGTACTGCCACCTAAGTGATAATTCATGGGTACACGTTTTTCACAAAGGGGATAACTATACATTTCTTGGCATTGAGCTTGAGCCCATGGCTCTGGCACCAAGCATCTGTTTCTGTAAGGCCCTTTTGTAGAGTATCCACATAATTTGGGGATTCAATAATTGCTCCCAGTTTGCAGTCATCTGCGAACTTTGTTAGCCAGAGTCCCTTAGTGTTGGCGTGTACTTCAGAGAAGTAGATGCCAAACAAGAGAGGCACCAGGACTCAACCCTGAGGTACTCAACTTGTCTAGAGCTGGATTTGGAGTCAGCTACTTTTACAGTGTGGGTTCTGTCAGTAAGCCAGTTGGCAACCCATCGAGTGAGGTAGGGATTAATGCCCAGCTTAGTAAGTTTATCTATGATTCCAGAGTGGGGGATGGTGTCAAAGGCCTTGGTTAGGTCCAGATAGGCTGTGTGGACTGCCTTACCCTCGTCCATGGCTCTGAAGAGTGATTCGAAGAAGTCAATCAGGTTCAGGAGACAAGATTGGCCCTTCACAAACCCAAACTGGGTGGGGTCCAGTGTTTTAAGGTTGCCAATGTCTTTGTTTATAAGTTCCATTATAATACATTTCATGGCCTTGCAGATCAGGCTTGTCAGTCTGATGGGGCGGTAGTTCCCGGGATTCAAGGTGGATCCCCCATTGTGGAGTGGGATAACTGTACCTGTGCGCCACTCAGTGAGTACAAAGCCTGAGATGAGGGTATGATTAAACATGACACTTTGGTAAGGTGCCAGTTCATTTTGTAGTTCATGTAGTACACAGCCCGGGATGTCATCTGGTCTCATGGATGCTGTAATCTTAGCTTTGGAGAGTGCATTTTTTACCTGTGTGTCCGTTATTACCGGAATTTGGCAATCTTCTGGTACTGAGATGGGCCATTTAGGGGGTGGGGGGGGGTGAAGTTGGCACTGAATTGATATGCCAGTATATTGGCAATATCCTTGGGATCAGTATATTTAATGCCATTCTGTTGTAGCTCAGAGCAGATCTGAGCATTGCCATTTAGATTCTTGACATAGTTATAGAATTCCTTGTCGTTGTCTTTGGAATCTTTGGCAATTTTATTTTCGTAACTAGCTTTGGAGAATTTTATGAGGGATCTCAGCTTCTTACTGAGGCTGGTAAGGGAGTTTTTTGCATCCTGGGATTTTCCTTTTTGTTTCCTTTTGTTGCAGAGTTTGTTTATGGCAGGGGACCACCAGATTGGCTTCCTTTTTTGGAGGAGAGCATCTTGGTTCTATTTGGGATGGCCATACCCATTGTCAAAATGAATAATCTTAAAATAATAACAAATTCATCTGAAACACTTTTACAGAATTATTTGAAGCAAAATGTTTAGTATTTAATAAATAGTCAGCTAAGTGGAGGAAATCACCATTAATTTTACTAGGCAGGGGCATTTCTCCCCAGTTGAGGGGGTCATAATCTTTTTATGCCATTATCCCTGTGACATAATATAGACTAAATGTCAGATATTCAAAATGGAACACCACATATGCCCAGTTTCAGCACTTTTAGATAATTTATAATGGGAAATTAGGTTCCTAGCTACTGCATTTTTGCAGGTTCATGCATAATAACATATAAGGCGAAGCAGCTGCAGCCTCATGTGTAATAACATATAAGGTGAAGCAGCTGCAGCCTCATGCGTAATAACATATAAGGTGAAGCAGCTACAGCCTCATGGAGCCAAACTGACATTTCTACTTGCTGTCAATTCCTTTGACTTATGGAAAACCCCTTAATAAACAGTGTTATTAGATGTGATATATTTCATGCCTATACTAGACTGGTAGTATATATTCCATTGTTGTGACGGCAGTTTGGTGTTTATATTTAATCACACCTAACAGGTAATATTGACTGTGGTTAATGTTGGATGCCCCAGAAGACTTTTTAGTTACTCATTTTTCTAATACCTGCTTTATTTTGTTTAGAGTCACAACAGAGCTGCAGTCTACTAAGGCATTCAACAAGTATAAGGAAAGAAACAAGTCCTGCATGAGACAGTATGCTGTATCAGGACAACACACACACACACACACACACACACACACACACACACACACACACACACACACACACACACACTGAAAGTATACAAACTGGCAAATTACAGGTCTGCCAGATTACTTGTCATCATGAATTATGGCTTGAGTAATGAGAGCAGAGACCCGGTTAAAATCTACATGGACACAATTTGGAAATGAAGGCACCCTAGCCAGGGACGAAATCACTGAACCAAGTACTGTGAGGCAAGAACGTTAATTGCTACAACACTAAGCTACCTCCAAAGAAAACAACAATCAGTAATCAATAAGAGATTCGTTCAAAAATGCCTTGTTCAAACATTGTCATACTGCATTGAGAAATAATCTCCCAAGATGTAGCAGCCTTAGAGTTGCTTATATTAAGTAATAAGGTACATGATGTTATGTGCAGAGAAGAATACAACGTTTAAATTGCAGTACCAACTGAAAAGCAGTTTTCATTGCTTTCACTCAATAATACTTAACCCCTAGTATAATACCTGAAACATTACTCATACATTTCATAATCCTCAAAAAGAGAAATAAGCATTTTTGCACATGTGCATTGATGTTAACTACTACCTTTGTTACACACACACACACACACACACACACATATATATATATATATATATATATATATATATATGTGTGTGTGTGTGTGTGTGTGTGTGTGTGTGTGTGTATTTAAGGCAAAGTTTCAAGTGAATTGCTGAACAGTTATCTTCCATCACTATGTATGTTTCACATCAGTCTTCTTTAATAGTTAACAACATATCACCATAAATGTCTGTCTAACAGAACTGTTTTGTTTTTATTTGCCATACCTAACAGTCTGACCCCAAATTCTGTTGTACTGTATTTTTCTTACTGCTTGGTCTTCATTTCCAAAAGTAAGCCCTGTCTAGCATAAAGCAAAATCATTCTTTTCATTATTAAACAAAATAATTTCTACTGGTTAGTCATTATGTAAGACAACTTCATTATAGTCTATTTCTACTGAGCCTGTATGAATAATAGTAGCCCCCTCTAAACAGTAAGAAACATTTCACTCATCTCCTGTACTGCATTTAAATACATGCAGATATAAAACTGTACAGAATACTGAATAAGAGAATCCTTCCCATCATGCTTAGAACATGTGATTATTCCCTCCAAATACGAGAGGTAAATACCCCAGAGAGATGATGCTCATATCCTTCCAGCACCATGAAAATTCAAAAAGACATCTGCACTGTTATACTTAATGTGAATCTGTGTACTTGGTACACTTGTCATAATTACTTACTTCCTGAACCTGCAGATTCCATATACTCATAGATAATTAATTATAGAGCAAATCTGCAAATCATTACTCAAACCATAGCAGATACTTTTTTTTCCTTTCCTTATATATTGTTTAAACTGATGACATAGAAGATGTATTATTTAATGTTGACCAGTAAAAACAGGCAGCTGAAATTACGGCATTAAAATTCATAATATAAATTCAACAACAATATATAAAATCAAAGGAGCATTCCATGTCACGATACATATTAAGGCATACATATCTATACAACTAATCACATTTTCCCCCTGAACAAAAATAAAATGTTCTTCAGGACCATACCAACCAGGCTTGTTTGTTGTGTTACTCTACGCTACACAGTAGCTTAGTGATAACAAATTTTAATTGTAGTGTGTGTGAGTGTGTGTGCGAGTGTGTGCGCACGCGCACGTGTGTTTGTGTGTCCGCGTGTGTGCGTGCGTGCGTGCGTGTGTCTGGGTGAAGAAGTAATAAAGGACAAGTCATCTCTAGTTATTCTTAATTCAAAGATTGCTTTATAGTTTGCATGATTGTTTATAACATAAGGATTATTCCCATACAGATGTTGTCAATCAGAAAAGCATGAGCGATGCATTTTATTTTATTTTTTCAGTTGTTGTTTGTAGGTGACAAACACACAGGATAGGGAAAGGCAGCTATACATCTGAGGGTAAATGAAAAGACAGTAGGGCAAAATATAAATCCATTTGTACATTCAGGGTTTAAGCTTTTCTAAAAGGGGTCAATACAGCTAAGGAAGGAGAACTCCTCTGAGGAGGAATTGAATGGATTCTCCTTATTGAACACTTTGGTTACCAGCATTTCATTCAGTGTAAAAGAGACCCCCACCTCCCTCATCTCCTAAACTAACTGTAGTCCTAGCACTTCTGGGTAGGATAGCTCCCAATGCAGATGTGCTTTGATTTGCTAAAATGAAGAGGATTTGTTGAACACCTTGTCAGACAGTTCCCATCAGGCAGCTGTCAGGTTCATAGTCTAAGCAAATTTTCATTCTAGCCTACTGATGAAATGACTGCGACACTGGAAACTCTAGGTAAACATTGCAATGAAAATCTGATTAGTTGAGTTTGGCCACCTCTCCACATTTATATAAATAATTATCTTTCATATATGAAAAGATGACATACAAAGGATAATAAGATATGGGAAGAAGTTCAAAATAATCTAACTGTAAATGTGCCTATGTTACAAGTGATAATTAAATAAATAAAATGCCAGTGCTGGTTGATTAATAACTAATTGTTTCACACTGAGACCTTGGGTGGTAGTCTTAGTCCTACATACTGGCAAATTAAAGGCCTGCCAATTTACCTATCAGCACATACATGGATTTACGCGATGAGACCAGAGACCCCATTAAAGCCCACATGGACACAATTTAGACACATAAGAGCAAGGATAATTGGTGCAAAGGGAATGGTGATGATTATGGGAAATCTTAGTACTGCACCAAAAAATCCATGAGACATTCGCCTAACTTCAAAAGTATAAATAAAAAATAAAAAATGAATTAAAATCTGTGTAGATATATGCAGTTGAAGCCTTATGTATGTAATGTCCCAAATTGTTTTGGCCACTTTCATTACATACAAGAGTGCAAAATTCCATGCACATTTTTCTGACATCATTGAAGACAACCTGTACTCATTGCAGCAAACTCGCACAGCTATCCAACAGTAAATTAAAACTGCTATACAGTAAACAGTTTTATGTACTGAATCACTGGGGTGTCCTTTTGTGGACACCCTGATTGGTCTTTTAAAAGAATGGAAAGGAGGAAGATAGGAAAGCTGAAATGAGGGAGAGAGAAGATAAAGACCACACAGAATGAGCATATGAAGAAGGTTGTAATGGAGGAGGTGGGAGAGGAGGAACACTGTTTTAATACAGGATAGAATCCCCCATTTTTCCAATGTTTTTATATTAGAGGAAAGTTGGGAAAGGAGTAAGAAAAGTGGGTGTGGGAGGAAGGAAAGAGTTAATGAGTAGACAAAACATACAAATTAGAAAAGGCAGACAGGAACACTCCTCTGGGATAAAGTTGGTGGAGGACACAAGACATACACATGGCAAGCAGATACAAAAGGGTGAGGGGAGGACATTTGAAACACCGTTCATATCACAGTCCCGAAGACCTCAATTATCTCCCTCTCTCTGATGGACTTTGAAAAGGGTTACTCAAATTGTACAGATGTGGAGGTTCAATGTCTGGAGCCAAAAGGTACACAGAGTCTTGCACCTACTGGAGGTGACCTGCAGGTATCACTACATCACCTGCTCAATAACTGCCTACAGAAGGTTCTAAACCTTGCTGTGTTGGCAGCCTTCCAGGCTATAGCACACTGTGGAGGAGGGCATAGGATGGAGCCATTACCTCAACCCTGTGAAGACATCCCTGGGAGGGCAGAGGGATGTGGTAAGCAGTTCCGCACTTGGGGGACGTGGGTGAGCTGCCCCTGAGATCTCTGGATCTGTGGAAAAAGGGAACATAAAAGGGAAAGAGAAAAAAAAGAGAGAGAACAGGAATTATAGAGACAAGAAGGACTCATAAGTGCTTTGAATATGTGCCATTTTATTTAATGAACTGAATAAACATTTACTTATTTAGCTCTGAGTCTGCTACTAAGTGCCTCTTGCTACTGACCTCATTCTTACAGAATGTACCAATGCTACTTAAAATAAATGCTCCATAATGTATGTATATAAATTACTTCTGTATTACTTTATGGATTACTAACAACAATAGTCATGAATGTTTTATTAATATATGTATAGTTCACTCTCTTTTCAGTGTACTACTTCTGTGCACTATGCTGACAGTCATTTCGACTTCTTTTATATATATATATATATATATATATATATATACAGTATACATGCATACATATATAGAAAGTAAGATTATATATATATATAGAGAGCGAGAGATAGCTATAGATAGATATAGATGAACACCCATATATATCACATAGATATATGTATTGGTACATCGCATTTGATCTACAACACATTTCATCTAAAAAAAGCAATTACACAATTAATCTAAAATGCATTTCATCAAAAACATAAATGATTGAATCACATTTGACAGAAAAATGTGTAAGGCTATAGAAAACCACTACTGGAAAATGCATTTCATCAAAAACATAAATGATTGAATCACATTTGACAGAAAAATGTGTAAGGCTATAGAAAACCACTACTGGTGTGGTTCTGGACTACAGACATTACAAAGTAAGTTAGTCTTGACTAGTATTTGTACCTCCCTAATGCATACTGTTATTTTGTATCTTTGTCCCTTGACGTTTGTGCAGCAGTAATAACTCACTGTGTGAGCAGTTCTCTCTTTTCTCCATCACTGTGTGACTGTGCAGTTAGTATATTTTACTAAGGGAGGGACAGGTGGGGAATTAACCCCTGCAAAGTAGACATTTTGGAGGAGTATTCATTGTATATGAAATTTTAAATGTAATGTGATTTGACTAAATGTGTTTTACATTAAATGTGCATTAGTCAAAAATTTGAGATATTTTAGGATTCAGTGAAATGTGTCAGAATAAAAAACAATAGACTCAAGTGTGTGTGTTTGTGTGCGTGTGTGTGCAAAAAAAAAAAATATATATATATATATATATTTGTATGTGTGCGTGTCTATATATCTATATCTGTGCACTACTAAAGACTTACTAGGCACACACTGGAAACATGCCTGGGCATGGACAGGCTATGCAAAATGAACAGATTGGATTCCATGTGTATCCAAAGAAAGTGGTGCAAGGATTCTGGAGGACACAGCACAAGAGAAGGCAGCAAGGCCTCATTAGAATCCAACAGTACATGGCAGAACTTCTCAGTTATAATGTAGGGCCCTCAGATCTGCCTAATCAATGCCTAGAAGTTACCCTGCATTCATTAGATCCCAGCATCAAAGCAACTCACCATCAACTCACACTTCACCACTTGCTTATGAGCTACTGGACCATCACACACACTATCCTTAGGGAACATTGTGTATGACAGCTTTGATATACAAGTCATATGCCATACCTCACTAAGTAAAAGTCAGCAGTCACCCAACAGTTATTAGCCAGGCATGAGTTTCCATGCGCAATTCTTCATTATATCTGAGAAACATTGATTAAACAATAAAGTGCACACACAGCTATACTCACTAAAGGGAGAACTTTCATTATAGCCCAAGGTTTATTTTAATACAATTTCTAAAACTAACCCTTCAGCACTGCATGAATGAAGACTTACTTTACATTTTGAAGTGACAAGCTTATTTTGACAAACATAAAATCAGCTTGACGTACAGTGTCAGTTGACCATGTTCCACAAAGCATACCCAACAGTACTCACAGTAGGCATGTTTCAAATAATTTAACAAACACAGTTGAGGAGAAACTCTCAGTTCTCATGTGGTAGTCACTGCATAAAAATATGTCTCTCTTCATTATTATTATATCCATGAAACAGTAATCCAACACCACAACACAAAAAAGGGAAATAAACCATTTCAGATTAAGTATCAGTACTTTAGTAGTAGTCAGAATACTTTTCAGTACTTACTGTAGTGAAGAATGCTGCTACTACCCCTATGCATGCTGCAATTCACCTTATATTTCTAATCTTGCTTGAGATCCTGACAGAATGCCTCTCAGATATATACTAGTTCTGGTCTACCCATCATAAACCTGGAAATTATTTGAAAATAGGAGAATCATGTAAAAACCTGTGTTTAATTACAGATCTTCAGCATTATTTTTTACATGTTCGCTACTGAGTACGTAGGTGGCAATTAAGAGGTGTGCCTGACAATAGGTGTTATCACTCTTGCAACTTAGCCCAATCCAATGTGTAATGAATCATTGAAATAATTCTCTAAAACATTTTGTTGAAAAAAATAAAATGGCTGATAGATAGGGTCATTAGACACACACAAGGCAGCCCACAATTAACACTGCATGCATCAAGTATTATCTCTATGATTTCTGTTGTTTTGCTTTCATTAAGTGAATGTCATGGCCCAAATTTGTGGACTAGATGTTCATCTTTGCCTGTTTTGCCATATATTGTACTCAAGTCTGTTACAGGGGTTCCCATATGACAGCCATGCTCATACCTCTCAACCTTTTAACTTAAGAAATCTGGACAAAACCTAAAATAATGAGGAGACAAAGGCCCAAAAATAGAGACAGATTTTAAATACTGCTCTTATAAACTTAGACAGTTGCTAGAATAACAGAATTTGTATAAACATGCATATTCTCAAGGATATGAAATCTAAAACTCAGATGTATACAATTACTTAGTGACATCAATCCTCAGTGATTTGGAAGAAAACCACAAATTTTATGAGGAACAGACCAAAATATGAGGCCCAAATCTGGACAGTCTCAACATCTGTAGCATTGAGAGGTATGCACTAGATGGTCACCATCATAATTATCATTAATTGGCGAAACGTTTGCAGGAACTGTGCTGTCCATGCATAATCTTATTATGCAGAATGCAACATGTTGTTAACATCCTGCATGTCCATGCATAATCTTGTTATGCAGAATGCAACATGCTGTTAACATCTTGCATGTCCATGCATAATCTTGTTATGCAGAATGCAACATGCTGTTAACATCCTGCATGTCCATGCATAATCTTGTTATGCAGAATGCAACACACTGTTAACATCCTGCATGTCCATGCATAATCTTGTTATGCAGAATGAACACACTAACATCCTGCATATCCATGCATAATCTTGTTATGCTGAATGTAACACACTGTTAACATCCTGCATGCAGTAGTTGGGTCACAGAGAACAGCACCCCCAAACACATCCAGGCAATGGAATTGGGCTATCAGTAGGTTAAAAACTCAATCAATGACTGTCCATCTGTGGAATAGTGTGGTGTGGTGTTGAAGTACTCCTCAAAAGATGCCCAAGGGCTATGAACTGGTGTCATTAGCCAAGGTTCCAGTAGGTAATTGTACATTTCCACTATACTACCAAGTATTGTCTATGCCTAATCACTTACCTCCACATTGTCCGTCTTTTTTTTTTTTTTTGTCCATTGTTATGATTCTGTCACTCGTCCAGTCAGGGTAAAACAGATGAACAGTTGTGGGTTCGGTTCAAGCAGCTTTATTATATACAAACACATAAGGATTAGGGCTTAGTAACTTAAACTTAAATAAACTTATAGACAGACTGGCTACTACAATCATACATGTTAACTCTCTGGCTGTTCTCTCAAAATGACACTGCTGCCTGCACGTGGTCACTATTTATATGCACGTGCCTACACTTGGAAATGCTTCTTAAAGTTATAACACACTTTCTGTTCTACAGATTCTTTGATTATTTCCCAATTTAATTAAAGGTGATACTGTACTCAACATAGATGCAGTAGTTCTACAGTTATGCACTCAAAGGTTTGCTGCCTTCCCTTAGTAAATAGATATACTGAATTAATCAAAGTAAGCAACTTTCATCTAAGCAGGCAAGTGGGAAAAGACAAAAGAAATAACTACAATAGGTTCATAGATAGTTACTAGCCATCTGGTTCAGTAGACTATTAAACTGACTAGTCCGATTTCCCAATTTCCCCAGAGCACAGATGGTTAAGTGGTAAACAAATTAAATCTGAATGAATCAAACCCTGGACTACAGGAATCAGTTTGGTAACAGTTCACAATCTTAATTTTCTGCACTTAACTGCCAGATCAGAATGTATTTATGTCTCTGAGACGATATCTATAGCAGTAGGCAAACATCCAGTGTTGTGCAGACATGCAAGCAAAATCAAAAAGTATTATGCCATCTTTAGAACCATAAAAAGAGTTTGACAACACCTGAAGGGACTAACAAATGTTTTTAACTATGCTACTTGCCAGTATATGGACACCACTGATAGATATGAACACTTGAATAGTGGTAGGTATTAACAATGAATAATCTATACAACCATTTGAGTACTATACTTGGCTATTTATCCTTCTTGTAAATCTTTTTTTATGTGGTAAAAAGAAATAAATTATTCAAAAATGCATTGTTAAGTATTTATGTGATATTAAGAATGGCACTGAATTTGTATCTGGTGCAATGGCATGCAGAGATAAAGCCCTGCCTATGGTCAGGTCACCTGGGTTTTATTAGCAGCTCTGGTGCCGAAGGCATTGCTAGAGACGCATAAGTGTGTCTGTACTGGGGAGGCATACACTTTAGCTCCCATCACAGCTGATCACTGGTGAAGGTGGGGAACTTAGAGTGGAGGCAGTGTCCATAAGGAGGAATAGGCAGGAAACAATGGCAAAGTCGCCACCGACATGGGATAGCACTCCCTCGTAGCTGGATGATGCTACACCAGACTCCTTGATCTCTTCACCGGCCCTAATGTTGATCAGGTAGAGCCTGGTGTTGGCCAAGGTAGCCCTGGTACACCTAGTGAATGAGGAGAGGAGCTGGTTATAGGCAATAGTCATCTACAACGAGCCAAAAAGTTAAAAAATACATTGAATTTAATATATTATATAAAAATGACAGATAGGAAAGGCATCTATTAGAAAGACACATGTTCAGTAAAGTGAGATTGGTTACTCAGACATTCACTCACATAGTTTGTTTTTAATATTTGCCCTTTAAGTTGTGAATTTAAACCTAAGGAAAGGATGTCTGTCTTTTATGTTTATCAAATGTTTTAATCAAGTTTAAATATTGTTTTTCTTTTGTATTTACTTCTCTTTGTTCATCTGCTTATCTTTCTGTTCAGAAAGTCAATTTGGTTATTCTATACAATTCTACTAAAAACGTAAAGCTGTGCGAAAAAGCTTTCTTGTACTTTTAGTTGGAGATTTTCCCACAAGTAGCAACCTCAGATTTAAAGTACGGGCTGCAGGGTGTTCAGTACTGCATGCTGTATGCAAGGGGCCATGAACAAGATGCAAATATTCTTACACAGCAAGCACATGTTTAAAACGCATGAAATATATATAGAAATGTTTCCCACTGTTCTTTTAAACAACTTGTAATGGAAATCTAAAGCCTGAAGTCATTAAACCATCAAATGAAGACAAAACAACTGCATTTCTGAAATTATGGCACTAGGCTAGTAATCAGTGCAGAAGAGTCCATAATTATTTATAGAGTCTTGTTTCACTGAGACTCCATGACCCATGAAAATACCATTTAAACTTCTTACAAAAGAACACACAAATCATTGAAAAGTACAGCACTACATAAAACAAAACCAAAATTGTTTCTGCAGGAGAAGGGTTAACCCCCAAAGCTTTATCCTCCAAACATACCATCACTGAGGGTACAAAAACTTAGAGTAAACTGTAAAGTTTCTTAGAAAAGCAGTTGTCCTTTACTTGTGTCATCTGAACTCTGAATCAGTTTTCTAAGCACACACTTTATATTTGATCAATCTAGTTGGAACAAAATTACTTACTGGTGGTATAAGGTTTCATAAACAAAGCAAGACAATAAATATTTGTTTGAAATGAGGAAATATTAAATATTTTCATAAAAAAATCGTCATGCAAAACTCCCTGCCTTGATATCTTTTAAGATGAGTTATGTAAGCTGCTTTTTAGTCGTTTTTTTCCACTTGTGGCATAGATTGAGATGATGCAGTTGCAGGAAAAGGAATCCCTCTGCTACAGAAAGGAGCATAGCAAGCAGAAGTTTTAAAAACAGGAAATGTGTTTTTCCCTTCTGTAGAAGATGTAATATATGATAACCAACTTTTAATCCAATTTTGGATCTCACTTGGATCCATTCCATCTAGAGACACTCAGGATAATATACATATATACATCAAATTTGTATATATTTGTTGTCAAATAATATTTTTTGTTTTTTGTTAACTAACATTTTGTTGACTAATGTTTTTTATTTGAGTAGTGTGTTTCAACCAATCAGTGTGGCTATGAGTATTTAAAGAGAATATGTATGTAATTTATTTATTCTGATGAAGTTTCTGTGGTGAAACAAAAGTGCTCAATCTGTGGAATTAAAACGTTTTTACTAACACTTCTGGTGTGGTCTACGTATTTTGGCAAGGGTATGGTCCTTTATTGGTGTCTAGTCCTGCAGTGCTGTCAGCTGTCATTGTTGTGTTTTATATATATATATATATATATATATATATATATATATATATATATATATATATATGTAAATGAATTATTTTAGAAAAGCTAAAATAATTGCACCCCCTTAAGAATATTAAGGTATAAGCCAGAAATAAAACTAGTGCTAGCTTTATTGGCCTTCCTATTTTAAATGTTATTAAAATTCAGAATTAATCCACTGTTTATGTTATTAAATATAAAGTATGCTTTAGCTTCAATCTCTCCTACATCTTAGTATCACTGAAGGAAACAGGGTTTTTCACATTCTGTCTGCATTTTGCTCTGTATTTAGAACACTTTGCTCAGTGCATTGACTGGCATTAATTCAAGCATATCATATATGCTGCCAGCAGTCCCCTTCTAAAACTTGCTACAGATGACCATTTGATATTTTCTATAACCCAACAAGGACCTTAATCAAACTGTTTTAGCATACAAAAAATATGACTCGTTTTTTAGATGTAAAATATCCATGGGATTCAGAAACATGCCAACCACAACTGTGCTGAGGCTACTTTGGGTCCACAGAGTTGTGTGAAATGACCTGAAGGTAATTATCAATTAACTACCAGAAATTTAATGGTTCAAGCAGTGAGCTGATTTAAACAAAAAAACTGCCTGAGTCAGAGAGCTCAGTAGTGAGAGATTTTTTTTGCAGTTATAAATGCCATGAAGAGATATGGTGAGCAAGAAACACTCACGCACCTTAGTACATGCGTATGCTCTACATAGCAGTTTAAAGAATGGCCTGAAGCCACCATAAATCACCACTAACAATGTTTGTATCTATTATTATTACTTTAAATGGAGAAAAGATAGGGGTATAGGAAAGTAGGAATAGGGCTTAAAACAAGCAGAGGAACATACACAAGGAAACAAACAAGGGCGATAAGACTGAGAGTGAGGATCGGGAGGAAGAAATCATGCTTTTGAAGGACATGTGATTTTCTCTCTCTCTCTCTCTCTCTCTCTCTCTCTCTCTCTTTTTTTCATTTTTTGGAGAAGTAAAGGTTGGTATGGATGTTAGTACAAGGCAGGGGACTGAGAGAGATTGAAGCAGTGGCACACAAAGTAACATAAAACATAGACAAAGAGCAACAGGGGAGGTGGTGACACTTGGCAAGTTCTGACAATAGAATTATAAACATGAAAGCAATGGGGGGGACATTTGTGATGGGGAGGACTGGGCAACAAACAGGGGATGGAGGTGACACACAACGAAGGGGTACATCATAATAGGGTAGGTATACCCCTCTTTCTACACTGTCTTTGCAGACTCTAGAAAAGATCAGTCACCAACCTGACCAGCCTCCCCACTGGGACCTGCCTGACTTGGTAAAGATAGAACCAGGCAGCAGTGCAACTCTTGAAGTCACTTGAAGATCCTCTCCAGGCGGCTGATGCAGTCTTTTAGGCATTGGTCCACTAACTGCCCTATTATATCAGGCAGCTGCTTCTGCATAGCAATTAGTGAATCCCTGGGTACACCACCTGCAAGAATAATAGCAACTGCTGTTCATTTAGTAACTGCCAGACACCACAAGTGAGTCACAAGGCCATTCCACAATTGCAAATGGTAGGGAAGCAGGCCTGGTTCCAAATGTAGTGCCCGCAGGTAAAGGCCAGTCCTAATGATGGGTTGGGAACTTGAGCCACATCGCTGGAACAGCTGAGGGAGATGCTGTAGGAAAGGATAACATAAAGGGCTATAAATAGAACAATAAGCTTCAGTAAAACAATGTAGAAAAGGGATAGTGATAAACATGGGGCTGAAAATTTGAAATTAGCATTACTTATGTTATACATGACATCTTAGATAGATTGCAACATAATGTTCCACTGCGGAAGCAGTGATTGCATATCTCCCAACCTCTTACTGCAAGAAATCTGGGCAAAGACTAAAATATTAGGGGGAGGGTCAAAATCACAAAAATGGGGACAGATTTTAAATATTGCGACTATAAACATAGAAAGTTGCTAGAACAACAGGTTTTATGTTAGCATACATTTTATGAAGAATATAAAGTCTGAAACTCAAATGTGTGTCAATATTCAGTAACTTCAATCCTTACTGATATGCTAGAAAATCACAATTTTTTGTGGAACAGACAAAAAATACGAGGCAAAAATCTGGACAGATGAGAGGTATGAGTCCATGTCTCAAGAGACCACCTAAATATCCTGGCTAGGTGTATTGCCCCAAATCTCTAGAGTAGGATGTGAATGAAGGTGTGCAGTGTCACTGTTCCCACTGAGAGGATTAGGTGTGAAGCATCCGATGGTAGTATGAGACTGTTGAGTGGCAGGCCTCATGACTGCATATAATAGTAGTACAAGACTGTTGGGTGGCAGGCGTCATGACTAAATACAATGGTAGTATGGGAATGTTGGGTGGCAGGCCTCATGACCGCATACAATGGTAGTATGAGACGGCTGGGTGGCAGGCCTCATGACTGCATATGATGTTAGTAAGAACCTGTTGGGTGGGAGGTCTCATGACTGCATATGATGGTAGTATGAGCCTGTTGGGTATCAGGCGTCAGGACTGCATATGGTAGTAAGAGACTGTCGGGTGGCAGGCCTGAAGACTGCATACAATGGTAGTATGAGACTGATGGGTGGCAGGCCTCGTGACTGCATACGATGGTAGTATGAGTCTGTTGGGAGGCAGACCTCATGACTTCATGCAATGGTAGTATGATACTGTTGGGTGGCAGACCACGTGACTGCATGGAATGGTAGTATGAGACTGTTGGGTGGCAGGCCTCATGACTGCATACAATGGTAGTATGAGACTGTTGGGTGGCAGGCTTCATGACTGCATACAATGGTAGCATGAGACTGAGGGGTAGCAGGCCTTGTGACTGCATATAATGGTAGTATGAGACTGTTGCGTGACAGGGCTCATGACTGCATACAATGGTAGTATGAGGCTGTTGAGTGGCAGGCCATATGACTGCATACAATGGTAGTATGTAACTGCTGGGTGGCAGGCCTCAGGACTGCACATGATAGTAAAAGACTGTTGGGTGGCACACCTCATGACTGCATACAATGGTAGTATAAGACTGTTGGTTGGCAGGCCTTATCACTGCATATGATGGCAGTATGAGACTGTTGGGTGGTAGGCCTTGTGACTGCATACAATGGTAATATAAGACTGTCGGGTGGCAGGCTTCATGACTGCATACAATGGTAGTATGAGCCTTTTGGGTGGCAGACCTCATGACTGCATACAATGGTAGTATGAACCCGTTGGGTTGCAGGCCTTATGACTGCATACGATGGTAGTAAAAGACTGTTGGGTGGCAGGCCTCAGGAATGCATATAGTGGTAGTATGAGACTGTTGGGGGGCAGACCTCGTGACTGCATATGATGGTAGTATGAGACTGTTGGGTGGCAGGCCTCAAGACTGCATATTATAGTAAGAATGTGTCTAGTGGCAGGCCTCATGACTGCATACAATGGTAGTATAAGACTGTTTTTTGGCAGGCCTCGTGACTGTATATAATGGTAGTATGAGTCTGTTGGGTGGCAAGCCTCATGCCTGCATAAAATGGTAGCATGAAACTGTTGGCTGGCAGGCATCGTGACTGCATACAATGGTAGTATGAGACTGTTGGGTGGCAGGCCTCATGACTGCATATAATGGTAGTATGAGACTGCTGGGTGGCAGGCCTCAGGACTGCATATGGTAGTAACAGACTGTCAGGTGGCAGACCTGAGGACTGCATACTGTAGTAACAGACTGTCGGGTGGCAGGCCTCATGACTGCATACAATGGTAGTATAAGATTGCTGGGTGTCAGGCCTCATGACTGCATAAAATAGTAGTATAAGACTGTCAGTTGGCAGGCCTCGTGACTGGATATGATGGCACTATGAGACTGCTGGGTGGCAGGCCTCAGGACTGCATGGAATGGTAGTATGAGGCTGTTGGGTTGCATGCCTCGTGACTGCATATGATGCCTCGTGACTGCATACAATGGTAGTTTGAGACTGATGGGTGGCAGGCCTCGTGACTGCATACAATGGTAGTTTGAGACTGTTGGGTGGCAGGCCTCGTGACAGCATACAATGGTCATAAGAAACTGTTGGGTGGAAGGCCTCGTGATTGCATACGATAGTAGACTGTTGGGTGGGAGGCCTCCTGACTGCATATGATGGTAGTATGATGTTGTTGGGTGACAGGCCTCATGACTGCATACAATGGTAGTATGAGAGTGTTGGGTAGTAGGCCTTATGACTGCATATGATGGTAATATGAATTGGTTGGGTGGCAGGCCTCACGACTGCATACAATGGTAGTATGAGACTGTTGGGTGGCAGGCCTCGCGACTGCATACAGTGGTAGTATGAGACTGTTGGGTGGCAGGCCTCATGACTGCATAAGATGGTAGTATGAGACTGTTGGGTGGCAAGCCTCGTGATTGCATACAGTGGTTGTATAAGTGTTGGGTAGCAGGCCTCATCACTGCATGGAATGGTAGTATGAGACTGTTGGGTGGCAGGCTCGTCACTGCATAGAATGGTAGTATGAGACTGTTGGGTGGCAGGCCTCGTCACTGCATTGAATGGTAGTATGAGACTGTTGGGTGGCAGGCCTCGTCACTGTATGGAATGGTAGTATGAGACTGTTGGGTGGCAGGCCTCGTCACTGCATGGAATGGTAGTATGAGACTGTTGGGTGGCAGGCCTCGTCACTGTATGGAATGGTAGTATGAGACTGTTGTGTGGCAGGTCTCATCATTGCATGGAATGGTAGTATGAGTCTGTTGGGTGGCAGGCCTTATGACTGCATACAATGATAGTATGAGTCTGTTGGGTGGCAGACCTTATGACTGCATACAGTGGTAGTATGAGTCTGTTGGGTTGCAGACCTCATCACTGCATTGAATGGTAGTATGAGACTGTTGGGTGGCAGGCCTCATCACTGCATGGAATGGTAGTATGAGACTGTTGGGTGGCAGCCCTCGTCACTGTATGGAATGGTAGTATGAGACTGTTGTTTGGCAGGCCTCATCATTGCATGGAATGGTAGTATGAGTCTGTTGGGTGGCAGGCCTTATGACTGCATACAATGATAGTATGAGTCTGTTGGGTGGCAGACCTTATGACTGCATACAGTGGTAGTATGAGTCTGTTGGGTTGCAGACCTCATCACTGCATTGAATGGTAGTATGAGACTGTTGGGTGGCAGGCCTCGTCACTGCATGGAATGGTAGTATGAGACTGTTGGGTGGCAGACCTCATGACTGCATATAATGGTAGTATGAACCTGTTGGGTGGCAGGTGTTATGACTGCATACAATGGTAGTATGAGATTGTTGGGTGGCAGGGCTCGTGACTGCATACAATGGTAGTATAAGACTGTTGGGTGGCAGGCCTCTTGACTGCATACAATGGTAGTATGAGATTGTTGGTTGGCAGGCCACATGACTGCATACATTGGTAGTATGAGTCTGTTGGTTGGCAGGCCTCATGCCTGCATACAGTGGTAATATTAGACTATTGGGTGGCAGGCCTCAGGACTGCATATGGTAGAAGAGACTTTTGGTTGGCAGGCCTCAGGACTGCATACAATTGTGTATAAGATTATTGAGTGGCAGGCCTCATGACCGCATACAATGGTAGTATAAGACTGTTGGGTAACAGGCCTCATGACTGCATACAATGGTAGTATGAGCTTGTTGGGTGGCAGGCTTCATGACTGGTGTGTAGAATATTAGCCCTATGGATGTCTTATGGTGCAGCCCACATAACATATCTGCAGCAAAATAACCTGCTGTATGTTATGTGAATATTTGACTAAAAGTGACACACACTGTAGTGAACCATAGCCAATACGTTGGTAAGATTTTGCCTCCAACACAACAGTCACCCAATGTGGAATCTCTCCAAACCACACCTTAAGTTATGTCCACTTGCGTCACCTATCCAAACATGTTCACATTCTCTCCATAACTTCACTCCACAAATGCATACCCTGAATTGGCCAGAGTGCATGCACTCTACATGTCAGCTTCAGAGAAATGCATTGCAATATGACACAGCTGATTACCTCAATACAAAAAAAAAAAAAAAGTTCTGTGTAACCCATAAGCATGGGGGAGTGCATTTCAGCACACATACATTTATAGGCTCTGTCTTACTTTCCATAGAACTGAGACTTGGTAAAGACAGAAACCGGCAGCAGTGCAACTCTTGAAGTCACTTGAGGACCCTCTCCAGGTGGCTAATGCAGTCTTTCAGGCATTGGTCCACTAACTGCCCTATCATATCAGGCAGCTGATTCTGCATAACAATTAGTGAATCCCTGGGTACACCACCTGTAAGAATAATAGCAACTACTGTTCATTTAGTAACTGCCAGACACCACAAGTGAGTCACAAGGCCATTTCCCAGTTGCAAATGGTAGGGAAGCAGGCCTGGATCCAAATGTTGTGCCCGCAGGTAAAGGCCAGGCCTAATGATGGGATGGGAACTTGAGCCACATCACTGGAACAGCTGAGGGAGATGCTGTAGGAAAGGATAACATAAAGGGCTATAAATAGGACAATAAGCTTCAGTAAAACAATGTAAAAAAGGGATAGTGATAAACATGAGGCAGAAAATTTGAAATTAGCATTACTTATGTTATACATGGCATCTTAGATAGATTGCAACATAATGTTCCACTGCAGAAGCAGTGCATGCATATCTCCCAACCTCTTACTGCAAGAAATATGGACAAAGACTAAAATATTGGGAGGGGGGTTCAAAATCTCAAAAATGGGGACAGATTTTAAATATTGCGACTATAAACATAGAAAGTTGCTAGAACAACAGGTTTAATGTTAGCAAACATTTTATGAAGAATATAAAGTCTGAAACTCAAATGTGTGTCAATATTCAGCAACTTCAATCCTTACTGATTTGCCAGAAAATCACAATTTTTTTGAGGAACAGACAAAAAAATACGAGGCAAAAATCTGGACAGATTAGAGGTATGAGTCCATGTCTCAAGAGACCACCTATATATCCTGGCTAGGTGTATTGCCCCGAATCTCTAGATTAGGATGTAAATGAAGGTGTGCAGTGTCACTATTCCCACTGAGAGAATTGGGTGTGAAGCGTACAATCATAGTACGAGACTGTTGGGTGGCAGGCATCATGACTAAATACAGTGGTAGTATGGCAATGTTGGGTGGCAGACCTCATGACTGCATACAATGGTAGTATGAGACTGCTGGGTGGCAGGCCTCATGACTGCATACAATGGTAGCACGAGACTGGTGGGTGGCAGGCCTCATGACTGCATACAATGGTAGTATGAGTCTGTTGGGAGGAAGACCTCATGGCTGTATACAATGGTAGTATGAGACTGTTGGGTAGCAGACCTCGTGACTGCATACAATGGTAGTATGAGACTGTTGGGTGGCAGGCTTCATGACTGCATACAATGGTAGTATGGGACTGAGGGGTAGCAGACCTTGTGACTGCATATAATGGTAGTATGAGACTGTTGCGTGACAGGAATCATGACTGCATACAATGGTAGTATGAGGCTGTTGAGTGGCAGGCCATATGATTGCATACAATGGTAATATGTAACTGCTGGGTGGCAGGCCTCAGGACTGCATATGATAGTAAAAGACTCTTGGGTGGCACATCTCATGACTGCATACAATGGCAGTATAAGTCTGTTGGGTGGAAGGCCTCATCACTGCATATGATGGCAGTATGAGACTGTTGGGTGGTAGGCCTTGTGACTGCATACAATGGTAATATAAGACTGTCTAGTGGCAGGCCTAATGACTGCATACAATGGTAGTATAAGACTGTTTTTGGCAGGCCTCATTACTGCATACAGTGGTAGTATGAGACTGTTGGGGGGCGGGCCTCATGACTGCATATGATGGTAGTATGAGACTGTTGGGTGCCAGGCCTCAAGACTGCATATTGTAGTAAGAAAGTGTCTAGTGGCAGGCCTCATGACTGCATAGAATGGTAGTATAAGCCTTTTTTTTTTGACAGGCCTCATTACTGCATACAATGGTAGTATGAGTCTGTTGGGTAACAGGCCTCATGCCTGCATAAAATGGTAGCATGAGACTGTTGGCTGGCAGGCATCGTGACTGCATACAATGGTAGTATGAGCCTAATGGGTGCAGACCTCATGACTTCATAGAGTGGTAGTATGAGACTGTTGGGCACGGGTCTCATGACTTCATAAAGTGGTAGTATGAGACTGTTGGGTGGCAGGCCTCATGACTGCATATAATGGTAGTATGAGACTGCTGGGTGGCAGGTCTCAGGACTGCATATGGTAGTAACAGACTGTCAGGTGGCAGACCTGAGGACTGCATTTGGTAGTAACAGACTGTCGGGTAGCAGGCCTCATGACTGCATACAATGGTAGTATAAGATTGCTGGGTGTCAGGCCTCATGACTGCATAAGATGGTAGTATAAGACTGTCGGTTGGCAGGCCTCGTGACTGGATATGATGGTACTATGAGACTGTTGGGTGGCAGGCCTCATGTCTGCATAAAATGGTAGTATGAGGCTGTTGGGCTGCATGCCTCATGACTGCATATGATGGTAGTATAAGTCTGTTGGTTGGAAAGCCTCGTGACTGCATGCAATGGTAGTTTGAGACTGTTGGGTGGCAGGCCTCATGACTGCATACGATGGTAGTATGAGACTGTTGGGTGGCAGGCCTCCTGACTGCATACGATAGTAGTATGAGACTGTTGGGTGGCAGGCCTCGGGACTGCATACAATGGAGTATGAAACTGCTTGGTGGGCAGCCTCCTGACTGCATATGATGATAATATGAGGCTGTTGGGTGACAGGCCTCATGATTGCATACAGTGGTAGTATGAAACTGTTGGGTAGTAGGCCTTATGACTGCATATGATGGTAATATGAATCAGTTGGGTGACAGACCTCGTGACTGCATACAATGCTAGTATGAGACTGATGGGTGGCAGGCCTCATGACTGCATATGATGGTAGTATGAGACTGTTGGGTGGCAGGCCTTGTGACTGCATATGATGGTAGCATGAGACTGTTGGGTGGCGGGCCTCATGACTGCATACGATGGTAGTATGAGATTGTTGGGTGGCAGGACTCATGACTACATACAATGGAGTATGAGACTGTTGGGTGGGCAGCCTTCTGACTGCATATGATGATAGTATGAGGCTGTTGGGTGACAGGCCTCATGACTGCATACAGTGGTAGTATAAGACTGCTGGGTAGTAGGCCTTATGACTGCATATGATGGTAATATGAATCAGTTGGGTGGCAGGCCTCAGGACTGCATACAGTGGTAGTATGAGTCTGTTGAGTGGCAGGCCTCATGACTGTATATGATGGTAGTATGAGTCTGTTGGGTGGCAGGCCTCATGACTGTATATGATGGTAGTATGAGTCTGTTGGGTGGCAGGCCTCATGACTGCTTACAGTGGTTGTATGAATGTTGGGTGGCAGGCCTCGTCACTGTATGGAATGGCAGTATGACACTGTTGGGTGGCAGGCCTCATCACTGCATGGAATGGTAGTATGAGACTGTTGGGTGGCAGGCCTCGTTACTGTATGGAATGGTAGTATGAGACTGTTGGGTGGCAGGCCTCATCACTGCATGGAATGGTAGTATGAGACTGTTGGGTGGCAGGCCTCATCACTGCATGGAATGGTAGTATGAGTCTGTTGGGTGGCAGGCCTTATGACTGCATATGATGGTAGTATGATTCTGTTGGGTGGCAGGCCTTATGACTGCATACAGTGGCAGTATGAGTCTGTTGGGTGGCAGACCTCATCACTGCATGGAATGGTAGTATGAGACTGTTGGGTGGCAGGCCTCGTCACTGCATGGAATGGTAGTATGAGACTGTTGGGTGGCAGACCTCATGACTGCATACAATGGTAGTATGAGACTGTTTGGTGTCAGGCCTTGTGACTGCATATGATGGTAGTATGAGACTGTTGGGTGCAGGCCTCATGACTGCATACAATGGAGTATGGGAATGTTGGGTGGGAGGCCTCCTGACTGCATATGATGGTAGTATGAGGCTGTTGGGTGGCAGGCCTCATGACTGCATACAGTGGTAGTATGAGACTGATGGGTAGTAGGCCTCATGACTGCTTATGATGGTAATATGAGTCAGTTGGGTGGCAGGCCTCAGGACTGCATACAGTGGTAGTATGAGTCTGTTGGGTGTCAGGCCTCATGACTGCATACAGTGGTTGTATGAGTGTTGGGTGGCAGGCATCGTCACTGCATGGAATGGTAGTATGAGACTGTTGGGTGGCAGGCCTTGTCACTGCATGGAATGGTAGTATGAGACTGTTGGGTGGCAGTTCTTGTCACTTCATGGAATGGTAGTATGAAACTGTTGGGTGGCAGACCTCATGACTGCATATAATGGTAGTATGAACCTGTTGGGTGACAGGCATTATGACTGCATACCATGGTATTATGAGCCTGTTGGGTGGCAGGCTTCATGACTGCATACAGTGGTGGTGTGAGACTGTTGGTTGTCAAGCCTCATGACTGCATATGATGGTAATATGAGACTGTTGGGTGGTGGGCATCAGGACTGCATATAGTGGTAGTGTGAGACTGTTGGATGGCAAGCCTCATGACTGCATATGATGGTAATACGAGACTTCTGGGTGGCCGGCCTCAGGACTGCATACAGTGGTAGTATGAACTTTTGGGTGGCAGGCCTCATGACTGCTTATGATGGTAGCATGAGCATGTTGGGTGGCAGGCCCCAGGACTGCATATGGTAATAAGAGAATGTTGGGTGGCAGGCCTCATGACTGCATACAATGGTAGTATGAGACTGTTGGGTGGCAGGGCTCGTGACTGCATACAATGGTAGTTTGAGCATGTTGGGTGGCAGGCTTCATGACTGGTGTGTAGAATATTAGCCCTATGGATGTCTTATTGTGCAGCCCACATAACATATCTGCAGCAAAATAACCTGCTGTATGTTATGTGAATATATGACTAAAAGTGACACACTGGAGTGAACCATAGCCAATACATTGGTAAGATTTTGCCTCCAACACAACAGTCACCCAATGCGGAATCTCTCCAAACCACACCTTAAGTTATGTCCACTTGGGTCACCTATCCAAACATGTTCACATTCTCTCCATAACTTCACTCCACAAATGCATACCCTGAATTGGCCAGAGTGCATGCACTCTACATGTCAGCTTCAGAGAAATGCATTGCAGTATGACACAGCTGATTACCTCAATACAAAAAAAAAAGTTCTGTGCAACCCATAAGCATGGGGGAGTGCATTTCAGCACACATACATTTATAGGCTCTGTCTTACTTTCCATGGAACTAAGACATAATGATGTTCATATTCACACTAACAACTACAGCATCATGTTGCAAACAAGCTATTAGTAGCTATTAACTTAATGCTTAAATGCTGGACAACACCCCTGCCAGTGCCACCTGGCCACTGTGTAGTAAATCCTGAGTGATATTAAGTGTTATTCATGTACATAGATTACACAGAGGACCATCATGTTTATAGTCCTCTATTTTTCTCAGTGAAAAAAAAACAATACCTCAGAATAATTATTTGGCTTCATGTACAGGCTCACTCACAAATGGAAGTTCAAATCTACTGATTACCATGTTTAACTCAGTGAGACTTAGATGGTAAGGACAACCTTCCCTGTGAAGACATTTATCTGTCTCAAGACAGGCTGAAACAGTCCATAAATTGGTTATACTTAAAATATTAACTATTTACTATTGCATGTGAAATCAAGTTAAATAGAAAAGCATAACAGTTCATGAATATGTATATACCTAATTGCATAGCAATAATTACTAAATAAAATGTTGATTGTTTTATGTGTGAGGGGTTTGAGGGCCTGCTTTGCCACACGGCAATGTATTTTTTTTTTTTGGAAGTCAAAGCCCAAAGGGAGGGTAAATGTCATTTGAGTAGTTTGAGGACAGTTTACTGTAACAAAGTCTGACAACTGCTTTCTAGTATACATAACAAACTAGCCTTCACTATGTATTACCAAGACATGATTGCTGAAAATTAGTCTGTTGACCACAACATACTGAAACTGTAAAATAACCTACACTCACCTATGATCCAATGCCACATATATAAAAACAAATGTTTTTGGAGTGGTGTGAAGTACCCACATCCCCTGAATGTATATCTGATCTTATATCCAAACTTATGTATAGCAACAACATGCACATACAATAGTGAATAAGGAATTGCAAAATCCCCCTAAAGCAATGCATAGCAGTCTGAAGCAGCAGTGGTTGATTCAATACGATTCAACATGATCCAGCAAATGATTTTTTTATAGACAGATTATTAATAAGCACAAGAAAGCCTATGTAACATTTATTGTGTTTACTGTACCATGCAATATCTAGTTTTAGATTTAGAATATAATGACTGTGCCATGCAGTATACAGTTTTAGATTTAGAATGTAATGAATGTATCCTCTGTAAAGATGAGTTGTGTAATCCAACATTAACTGCATTATCACTGGATTCAGAGGTATATGACAGAAAGTAGCAGCTTTGTGGAACCCAGGTAGTTGGTTATAGGTCACATTAGAGATGTCATGTCAACTGAAACTACTCAGCACATTCCTACCAGTGGTGTGTGTGTACAGTAGTATACTATGATCTGTGTGTGTGTGTGTGTGTGTGAGTGTGTTTTTGTGTGTGTGTGTGTGTGTGTGTGTGTGTGTGTGTGTGTGTGTGTGTGTGTGTGTGTGTGTGTGTGTGTGTGTGTCTTATAGGACTGCTATGCTACCATTTTGCTAAATACTGTTGTACAACAATAGAGAGAATATGATAGATATTTACATGTTCTCACCTAGATAAAGCATTTTGTGACATTGATATGCAGGCTTATCTTTATTTAGTGTTGTTCTATGAAACAATGACACCATTGTGCTATACCAAAGTTGATCAAAAAATTAATCAAACCAGAAGCCATGCAGCAGGGGTGTAAGCAGGATTTTCAAATTTGTAGTCACATCTCCCAGACTGCTGCCCTCTCAACAAGCCACACCCACATTAACACTGCTGACCAAGCCACACCCCCTTCATATTGCTGATCTCTGAACAGATCACTGGCAAGTATTTGCCAGGGTACCACTTACTTACATGAAGAAGCAGCATGAACATTTCATTCCAAAAGTGCATCTTCCTTAAGCCAAAAAACAAAATTCCTTTCCATTTACACAATGGTAGATCAATCAGTTTGCCCCTCCAAGATTACTCTTCTTCCCCTTGCAGCTCCTAACCCCTGTAGTGGCTCATCAGAGCTCCAGTAGTGCTGCAGACTAAAGGACTGGCAGGCTCCAGGGAGCACATGCTCCACAGTGCTGTGGTCTGCAGATACAACATATAGTGCTCTCCCCTAAGTAACACCCAAGCTATGAGCCACAACTACTTCCCTTCGACATACATGGGTCGAGTGGCATTGGTTGTGCTTACTCCTATGGCCTACACTCACACTAAGCCTTTTGGAATGGTAAACCTTATATTTTATAACAACAAATATATTTTAGCTGGGCTCAGTCATACTGCCACTGACAATAAATGAAGATGTGTACCCATGGGAGTCAATCAAGCAAAAACTAAAGCTATTAAAAGTTACAGCCTTACTACCCTACTTACAGTCTGTGAATCTCAAGCCTTTGCTGAAAGAAAATTGGTTAAAGCAAGAAAATTACCCTAGGCCCCAGAACCAGTGGGACTGTGCATGCTCTAAGGTGCTTTTTTGGAGTTTTTTTCTAGTCTTATGATCCGGTGATAGTCTGAACAAAATTATTGGAATGAAATGAAAAGAATTTCAAGGAAGAAATAAGTTTTGCCCAAAGCTAACATGATACCACCCAATATGCTATGAAGACAACAGCTTCTAAAGACAAAAAGCATATCTGCAAATGCAGGCTTCCTCCCTAAACTCCCACAAAATGAAAACACAGTCACTTTAAGGGTTAAGGGTTGGAAAAATGGTTAAGGTGTCTACCTTAGATACACAGGGTTTGGTTCTCCCCTTTGATATTAACTTTAGGTATAGCCCTATGCTGTTGCATGCTGAAAGAACAAATGTAGACACTCACTCAGATTTGATTGTGAAAAATGTTAATGAAACAATTATCACACCATTCTCAGCCCCCTTGTAAGCTAGTATAAGTGATCTCATATGTACATATCTGAGTAGTGCTGGTTTCTGACTATGCTGGGTACAGGGCATTAGTTGGGGATGCAGTTCCTCTACTAAGCTTGTTCAAACTTCCACTGTACAAAATAATCTACTGCCAAGCTCTTAGCATATTTAAATAGTTGCATAGACACATCTTCCTCCCTCAAAAATAAATACAACACTAAATTCAAAAATAAATCCATATGGGCAGCATAATAAAAAAAATACTCATTGCATACAAAAATAAATGTAACTCTCAGAAAGCCAAAAACACTCTTGCTAAACTAAAAGGAACTCAGCACTGTGATTAAATCAACCAAAGCCTGATATGAGGTAAAAGTATAAACCTGGGTGAAGTGAACGATAACTATAAAGTATTCTTTTAACTGTGCTAGAAATCTCAAACAATGACTGGCACTACAATGAGCTAATAACAAATGATATCACATACTTGGACCAGAGGATATAGCCAATCCACTGGCCAACTAACTCAGACTGCTTCACCCCCCTCCACCAATCTCCCAATATTTTCACATCAAATACCTGCATCTATAACCCCCTCAAGTCTCTCAACAATTTCTGAAGTTACTACCTAAGGCCAAGAACATAATGTCTGTTGGGAACTGATAACATACTGGGCTGCCTACCGGTTAGTCTGAACATGATATGTCTAACCCCCTACAAAGGCTTTTCAGTACTAATCTCAAAATAGGCCTTGTGCTGGATGAATGAAAGACTGAAACAGACATTCCTTTGCATGAAGGTGGGACTTCAGTCTCATCTGCAAACAAGACCTCCCAACCGTCCCGAATTACTTTTTTTTTACCGAATTTTGGGGTCCCAATAATGGGGTGCCACGATTCCCGAGTGGCACCCGACTATTTCCGATTGTTTTATCTATTTTGTTTTGTTTTTTGCACTTTCGGAACTGATGTCATCATGTGTGTGATGACGTCAGCTCCGTAATCATGCCGCGCATCTGTTTGAATGCTGGACTGCCATTCGGGCAGAATGCAGGATATCTAAGCCGCGCATCTAATTTTTAAGCAGCCAAGCACTAGTTAATACATTTACATTTAAGCCAAATGAATGAATGCTAGCTACTGTCTGGGCAGGATTTAAAGCTGCATGTCTGTTGCCGTTTAACTACAGAGGGAGCAGCAAACAGACAACTGGTAACTATATGTAAAAGCCGCAGTTTGGAAGATCTAGAAAACCCATCAATGATTTCAGTCTGTCACTATTTTGGTGTAAGATTTTCAAGCAATTAGGCAAGATAAGATGTGTACTGTGGACCTAAATTAGGAGTATAGTGTGATGTGGTTAGTGCATACAGTGTTCCATCAGCCACTTCAGTTACAGTTAGGACAGCATGAAGCAAACCTCCTTTTTCCTTCCTGCTTATAAAGTATAGAGACAGTGTTATTAGAAAGCACAACAAATATATATACTTTTTTTATTTTAGTAGCTGAAAAAATTGGCCAAATGTAAATTGTAACCAAAATGAAAGCAGTCCTTCCAAGAGAGTTAACCAGAAAGTTGATTATATTTTTTTCATATTGTGAGGACATATATTGATTTATAGTATGCTCATATTAATCAAATATTTCTGTAGGTCTGATAAAATAATATATATAATCAAAGTATCATTATGTTTTAAATAAATATAAAGCAATATAAATCTGTTATATACGAAATGAAACACAAACATGGAATGCTCTGTGGAGTTTCTCTGTGAAAAGGTGAATAGCATTTTTAGGTAGGTGTTTGTTTAGACAGTTCGTAGGATAGTCAGATAATTCAGATAAGAGTTTGTTGTTGCCAAGGCGCATCTAACACTCAGTGACCTAGACAGGTGCCTGGGACCCAAATATATAGGCAGGGGGCTCCCACCTCAACATTAAATTTAAAAAAAAAGAAAAGTTTTCTTAGTTGAGCAACTGCATACTGTCACTTCATGAATTAAAAAAAAAAGTTTTCCTACAAATGCATACTCTCACTTTAGAAAATTGAAACAACACATCCACGTAGCGCTTTTTCCTGCTTTCAGCCAATAAAGCAGGAGCAAGCATGTAGGGATGGCAATGGCATGGTGAGAAAATTTTTGAATGCAGAAAAAGTAGGTATATGGAATTAACAACCAGCGGCAGCGACTCATGCAGCACTTATGTTAACTAGACTATCAGGAAGTATGACCAGCAAGGAGTTTGTGAAGGTACAACCAGCGTTTCTTTTGATGGCAGGTATTAACCAGATAATCCATCCATTTAGCACTCATTTTGATGGTGGCAGGTTCATCATGATGGGTGTATTTTTAATGGCAGGTGTTAGCCAGAGAATCCTTCATGCAGTGTTAATTTTAATGGCAGCAGGCTCGTTTTGGTCTGTGTGTGTGTTAGCCAGAGAATCCATCCATGCAACATTCATTTTCATGGCGGCAGGTTCATTTTGGTGGGAATGTTAGCTAGAGAATCCATCAATCCAGCATTCATTTTGATGGTAAGCAAGTTTGTGTGTTAGCCAGAGTTTCCATCCATGCAGTGTGTGTGTGTGTGTGTGTGTGTGTGTGTGTGTGTGTGTGTGTGTGTATGTGTGTGTGAGAAAATGCCCCAACGGAATACATCTGATGGCTAGAGGTACCCAGGCTCAAACCCTGTACCTTAGGTACAGGTAAAATGAGCCTAAAGCCCCTAGCCACCATCACTTGTAAATTTATGCCTCACATCTTTGTTCTGTTCCTCATTAAATCTCTGGATTTCAGGATTTGTGGTAAAACAAAACCTTTTATTCTAGCAATTTTCTAAGTTTATAAGATCAGTATTTGAAATGTGTCCCTATTTTGGAGCTGTATTCCCCCATTATTGGTTTTCCTCTGTATTTTTGTGCTTAGAGGTTGAGAGCTATGGTGAGAAAGAACTGAATTCACTATATGATAGCCATTTAAGTTTGTCTTCCTGTCTTTTATGAAACTGCTGATTTAGCTTAGTGGTATGTTACTCTGACTGTAGTGCAGAGGGTTATGCGTTCAAGACTTGGCAGTGAAATGTGCAGTGGTAACACATTTTATGCAAGCAACTTTCCAAAATTATACAAGCAATTTTTAAAATGTGTCCCTGTTTTTTGGTCTTTTGCCCCACACAATTGAAAATAAGTGCAAGAAGCTGTGCAACATGCCTATGGCTTACACTACTGTGATTATATATATATATATATATATATATATATATATATATATATATATATATATATTGTGTGTAGAAGTACACTGTTATCATGGAAATGTTCGGAATAGGATAGTTTTATCATTATAGGTGCATGCATTTTGCTTCATTGTCTACTGGAAAAATGTTCAAACAATACATTTAACATGCAATTGTGTGTGGAAATAGACTGTTATCATGGACATGTTCTGAATAGGGCAGTTTTGTCATTATTGGTGCAGCATGCATTTTGCTTCATTGCCTACTGGAAAAAAATGTTCAAACAATAAATTTTAAAAAGCAATTGTGTATGGAAGTAGACTTTTATGATAGAAATGTTCTGAGTAGGGCAGTTTTGTCATTATTGGTTCATGCATTTTGTTTCATTGCCTAGTGGAAAAATGTTTAAACAATACATTTAAAAGGCTCTCTAACTTAAGTCTAACAAATGTGCTGTATTGTACAAGGAATATCATTTAATAAAGTCAGGAAGATGTATCAAAGAACACATATATGTTTTTTGTTTTGTGTGCAAGGGGCCTATGATTTAAAAACAGCCCAAAGATAATCTTTATCCACCACTGGCCAGATGAATTTTCTTTGGATGTGGTGTGGGTTTCAATGCTGTCAATGAATGTGAATTTCATGGGCAGAGAAGTTTTAATACCAAGTCTATTTTCATTGTGAGACAGTATTGCTTTGTTTAGTGTTTATGCATTGTGCTATAAAATGTAAAAATAAAATCCAAATAATCACTATAGAAGTAAAGCAGTATGCACACATTGGTGTTTATGGTAAATGGGCTGAAATAGCCAGGTAAAGGGACATTGCAATGGCTGCAAAGGAACTCTGGTGCTGTACTTTGGTTCTGTTCTTCAGATTGTATTTGAAATTTGGTATCCCGCAATCCTATAGAAGTGGGTGGGGTTATGTAATTATGTATGTAAATTTTACATTAATCAGCATACAGATTTGAACCTATATTTCATGGGCCTTGTCCAGATTTTTGATATTTTCAGGTTGAGAGGTATGCTGCAAACCGATGTCAGCAATGAACTGTCCCTCGAGCACCACATATCTACCAATGTAAGGAAATCTTTTTTTCATTCTACAGCTTATGTCTAAAGGTTTATCGTGCAGTTCCAGACACATAATTGTTCCCCTCTACTTGGCACTCATTAGGCCAATCACACAATAGTTTTACAACATACTCTCCACACGTGTATTCAAGTAAACCCTTCCTGCAAAATAGTACTCTCTTTATAATAATGCTCATATATGCTTAATCACCATCTGCCTGTCTCTATCTCCCACCTCTACATAACCATGCTCTCTCTCTGCTACTGCTTAACTATATATACCTACAAGTGAGTGCAGACTTATTCACTGTAGCCTAACAGACACTGTTTTGTAAGCAAACGTCAATGCCAAATAACTATGTATCTTAACCCTATGCTGATGTTACTGAGAAAACATACATCACCTCCTTTCATTTCCTCTGTACTCAAATAACATCTATTTTATTGTATTTATATACTAGCCAAAATATTAATTGTCACCATATAAATGACTGTAGCACCCAACAACAGTACTGTATGCTTGTGTATTTTATTGTACGTTTCTGCTCTTCAGATATTACTTTTGTTCTATACTTAATCTATCTGTGTTTTTATTACATTTATTGTACTAATCACTGTGGAGCTTTTCTCCCCGGGCCTTCACTAAAAATGCTATTCTTGCCTAGTAGGACTCTTGCGGTATTCCATAGCAAACCTCCTATTAATGACTTATGCCATGGTAAAATTTCCATCCCCCCAAACCATGTGAACTCTATTACCAGTATGGAATTGTTTACAGAAACCCGGTACCATCATGTAAGCAGCTGCACTGAACTAGCTGTACCCATAAGGAATAAGCAGAGAAATAACTCAAATAAAAAGCCACCCTGGTGGAACCCTGATATCAACAAGTTGTATAACAAAAGGAGGAAAACCACAATGGAAACTATGAAGTGCAATACCCCTCAAACTAAATAAGCAACTCAGAAATTTTATCAAGCCCACCAAAGCCAAGTTTGAGACAGAAATATGATAACAAAAAAATCTTCATCAGCTTTGTCCGCAACCTCAAAGGTAACACAACAGTGTGATGAACACATTTTAAATGGAACTACCTAAAATGAATTTGAGGATATAGCATACCTGCTGGATGATACATATAATCCCAATTTCACCCTTTCTTCTCCTCAGTACCTCAATCATAACTGGTCTGGCTATCACTAGCAAAGAAGTCTTCAATGCACTCTTCAAGGCAAAGAATACAACATCAGTGGGCTGTGATAATATCCTGGGATACCTCTTGGATAGCATGAAATATGAGCTATCAAACTTTCTGAAATCACTGTTCAACATTAGCCTTCTAATTGGCTTCACACTTAGCGAATGGAGAACTGCAACAGTTAATCTTCAGCGCAAGGTTTGGCCTTCTACTGACCTGGATAACTACAAACCATAGGTCTGACTAGCCTTGTTTGTAAAGCCATAGAAAGACTTATGGATATTTTAAATAAAGACACAAGGAACTTGTTTTCCTATTTACTTCTACAATGATTAAAGATATTGAAATAAAATAACACAAACATTGATAGCCATTTGCTAAACAAACAATACAGTCTCGCAATGAAAACAGACTTAGCATGAGCAGTAAACCTCTCTGCCCTTGAAACTCACATTCATTGAAATGTCATGAAAACCCACATTAAATGAAAATGCATCTGGCCAGTGGAGGATTACATTTACCTTTGAGATGTTTTCAAACGATGGGCTCATTGCATACATTTATAGGGCCATGCACAAGTGTTCTTTGATTCACCTTCCTGATTTATTAAATTATATTCCTTGTATAATACAACACCATTTGTTATAATGGTGCTTTAAATTTGTAGTTATGAATATTCTTCTAGTAAGCAATGAAACAAAACATATGAACCAATAATGACAAAACTACCTATTTCAGAAAATTTCAACCATAAAAGGCCACTCAAACTTCTGTCATTACAATCCACCAATAACCCTGAATAAGTACAATTTCTACAGAAGTAAAAATCATCCAAATAATTCTGCATTAAAGGGACCTGTAACTAATAAAGAGGTTGATACTGGCAAACAACTTTACATTTTAGTATTTCATCTACAAATTCAGTGCCTGCTGCCCTTGAAGAATTAATTGCCCATGTAACATTAAAAAAATGGAAAGTTGGTAATATTGCAATAGGGAATGAATGACAAAGTTACAAGTTCATAGTTAGTAGCCATCTTATACTCAGGAGTGCAGAACTCCTATCCGCTCCTTAAAATGCACCAAATAATCAGCAATCAAAATGGCACTGCAATATCAACATTCCATCTACATGGTGTGGAAGTAAAATCCACAGCCTCCTGCACCATAGGCAATTATGCTACTAACACGGCTTTCAAATTCTACAACATAAACATAATATAAAATATAGACTGGACTAAGCTGTCCCCCTCATTCCCTACCCACATTCTTAACCTTCATGGTTTTCACCAACACATCTCCACCCTACTAGAATAAACAAAAACTCTTCATCCAGACCCATCCTTGACTGGATCCTTACTTTAGTTCCTCACCTCTATCATAATCCTGGTATACTTCCCAACTCATTGAGTGACCACTCTCCAACCTTCATACACAGATTCACCCAACACTCACCTAAAGACCCTACCTAAAGGGTATGCTGAAACCTTACCCATTTCTACCCAGACACATTTCACTCTAAACTATCTGGCATAAATTGGTCTTTCCTCTATCGCCTCACTCTCAGTGAGCTAGTAAATTCCTTCAATAAGATTTTCCTTGATACACTTAATTCTGTTGCTCCATCCAGAAAAATCAGAATCAAATCCAGCTACGCCCCCTGACTAACAAAACAAACCCTTTCAATTATGCACAAAAGAGATTCTTCCTGGAAAGCCTGGGTTTAAAACAAGTCCCCTCTCTTACTGTAGACATACAGAGAGTTCAGAAACCTGGATAAAAAACTTGTCAACAAAGACAAGAGAGTTTTTTTCCTCTAACCAAAGTAGCCCACACAAAAATCCACATAACTTCTGGACCGCCATCAGCAACCTACTCCACCCAGGTAATCCCACTACTCCCAACCCCTTTCCAAACACTGCTTCTGAAACTGCCTCCCTCCTTAACTATTTCATAGAAACTATTCAAAACCTCACACTTAATACACAAA